>NC_057804.1:66700062-67002562 GCF_018294505.1 Triticum aestivum | reverse complement strand
TAGTAAATATAATGCTTAGTTGAACTAGTTGAATTAATATATAGAACTAGTTTATTTTTAGTAAATGTTTAGTTGAACTTGTTGAATTAATATATAGAACTAGTTTATTTTTAGTAAATGCTTAGTTGAACTTGTTGAATTAATATATAGAACTAGTTTATTTTTAGTAAGTAAATGCTTAGTTCAACTAGTTGAATTAATATATAGAACTACTTTATTTTAGTATATGCTTAGTTTGAACTAGTTGAATTAATATAACTAGTTTATTTTTAGTAAATGTTTAGTTGAACTAGTTGAATTAATATATAGAACTATTTTATTTTAGTATATGCTTAGTTTGAACTAGTTGAATTAATATAACTAGTTTATTTTTAGTAAATGTTTAGTTGAACTTGTTGAATTAATATATAGAACTAGTTTATTTTTAATAAATGTTTAGTTGAACTAGTTGAATTAATATATAGAACTAGTATATTTTTAGTAAATGCTTAGTTGAACTTGTTGAATTAATATATAGAACTAGTTTATTTTTAGTAAGTAAATGCTTAGTTCAACTAGTTGAATTAATATATAGAACTACTTTATTTTAGTATATGCTTAGTTTGAACTAGTTGAATTAATATAACTAGTTTATTTTTAGTAAATGTTTAGTTGAACTAGTTGAATTAATATATAGAACTACTTTATTTTAGTATATGCTTAGTTTGAACTAGTTGAATTAATATAACTAGTTTGTTTTTAGTAAATGTTTAGTTGAACTAGTTGAATTAATATATATATAGAGAACTAGTTTATTTTTAGTAAATGTTTAGTTGAACTAGTTGAATTAATATATAGAACTACTTTATTTTAGTATATGCTTAGTTTGAATTAATATAACTAGTTTATTTTACTAAATGCTTAGTTGAATTACTAGAAGTAGTTGAATTAATTGAATTAGTAAGTGATTAATGTTTCGCCTAATATGAACATAGGAAATGTCGTCTGAGACGGAAAAAAATTCATTATGTGCGATTACTGTGAAGACTAGCGCGGCCAGTGCGATAGAAATTTCCTTGTTGATGGTAGGCGATTCAGCATCAAGCTGGATGAGACTTTCGAATTCGATACAGTAAGTCACAACGACAAAGTCTGTTTTCGTAATTAATCATGACTTATATATGCTTCATTTGCCTGACTTATAATTTTTAATTTTTACTATTCTACTAGCGCATCCCGTGCCATGCAAGAATTTTTGTCTTGGGTAAGATAGGTTTCAAAGATATGGAAACTATGGAGGTAAAAAGAGCTTACCTGAAAACTGAGCATGATGGTTATACTTTCAACGTCAAAGTATACAATACACACACGTACACATATTTTGAATGCAAAACTTGGCAAGCACTATGCAAGGCTTATGCATTTGAGCCTGGTATGATTATCACCTTTGATATTCGTCCGGAAGATGATATTGAAGGTAATAGAGACATATAGATCGATGTGCAGACGCCTTCAGTTCTACCATTATGTGAGTTCTTCTCATCTATATTTTTGTCTTTGATATTGCTTATTCAAAAATAACTGACAACTAATTTCTATTGACAGCTTATCTCCATTCAACCAAACATGTCCGGCGCTTGGTAGACAGGACCTAGTACTGTACCGGAGCTGAACTAAACTGTGAGGAAATAAGTCATTATGTTTTATGGCTTGAGGATCTTCATACTGTCAAGACAAATTTTCTTCCTGCACTTAGAAATGTTAGTACTCAAAACGTGCGACCAATAGTGATGGTATTGAACTACGGTCACATCTATTTAGGAATGATGGTAAGATATTTACTATTTGTCCTCAGTGCATATTTTGCATACATATTTTTTTTGCTAAACTTTCATTGCTAAGTATATTAATTAAGTACTATATGATGTTCTTCAACAGGGACTCCCGATGACAGTTGTGCCTCAGGGGATCGAGACTAAAGGTCAGATGTCAATTGTTAGCTTACGGCCAAGAGATCCTGCATTGCACATGAATGCATTCAAGATTTCTAGAAGCGATGAATGCTTAATAGTGAAAGATTGGAGGAAAATTGTTAATGATCGCAGAGAAGTACTAGGAGGCAGCAATGAGAAGCGCAGCCCACGTTTAGGAGACAGGTTCATCGGCATGCTCCAGTATGATCAATCAGGAGAGCTATACATGTTCTATGCTATTTTACCAGAGAGAGAGTAGCTAGCAGGAGTGATTTAGCTAGTTCTTCATGATGCTCTTAATTAGTACTTGTCCTTTCATGTCCGTGTTCTTCGTTCTGAACTTAAGTGATTTGCTTTTGTGGTGTTATATATGAACGCTTATATCATGACAATCATGTTGAACTCGATGATTGGTTCTACTAAAAATTCTATTTATATATATATATATATATATATATATATATATATATATATATATATATATATATATATATAGGGAAAATGCATCCTACCACCCGGTGGTAGTTACCCCATATGTCTCATATACTACCATGTGGTACTATATATACTACTTTATCATTTTAAATATATTCATATATTATATCTAAGATATTTCAAAGCAAGTTACATGAAAAAATTGCATATGAACCCATAGTTTTTGTTATATTTGTGAAATACGTACATATTTGTACGTAAAAAAGAGCATACTTAAAACATGGTATATACTACCTAAAAATTAGTATATATACTACCTAATCATTGTTATATACTACATACTACACGTACATACTCTCAATTTTGACAGATACTACATACAACATACAAAATGCAAGTGGTGGTAACTACCACTGCTTGTAGGAAACATTTGTCCTATATATATATATATATATATATATATATATATATATATATATATATATATATATATGCATAACGTGTACAATGTGTAGTATCGTAAAATACCAGCAAACGAAAAAGAATTAAAATGGAAACACAAAATTAAATGAAAAAGAAATCATAAAACTAAAAAAAACCAAACCTTATAGTATCGGTTGGTCTTACCAACCGGTACTAAAGGGCTCCAGGCCCCCGGAGCTGGCTCGTGCCACGTGGTTGCCCTTTAGCACCGGTTCGTGTTGAACCGGTACTAAGGGGGGGGCCTTTAGTGCCCACACTTTAGTGCCGGTTATGTAACCGGCACTAAAGGGCCTTACGAACCGGTGCTATTGCCCGGTTCTGCACTAGTGAGGCTGCCCTTTAGTCCCGGTTCGTGGCACGAACCGGGACCAATTAGTTGCCTATATCTACCCCTCGCCCGCGAGCAGAGCACTCCCAATGCTCTGTTTTTCGTGGCCGGCGAGGGGAGAGCTTTGTGGTGCTCTAGCTCACCTCCTATGCACACGAGGTGTTCGATGGAATGCCCGAGCCACACTACTTAAGCTTTCTCCTCTCCAAGCTCGACCTCCAAGCTCCATTTTCCTCAATATTTGTCTAGGTTTAGCGGTCCGTCATGTCCCGTCCCCGTCTTCACCGCCGTCGATCGCCCGCGCCGATCTCGGCGCCGGCACCACCGTGGTGAGCCTCTTGTTCTTATCTTCTTTCTGAAAGGAAAAAAAATCTTACTTGTATATTTATATAGATACTTGTATAATTTTCTTACTTTTATTATTGCAACTTATATAGTGCGATGGTTTTGGTATCCGCCCCAGTCGGCCCTCGTCCTATCTATGATTCAGATGTGGTATATATTATCTTTTCATAACTATTGGTTCATTTATTGTTTATGACAATTATGCCGACCAACGTGACATAGATTTTATTTATCTAGGAGGTTGTTGAACCGGAAATTCCAACCGACCCTATTGTCGAGAGGTTAAATTTAGTTGAAGAAGAAAACAATTTGTTGAAGGAAAAAATTAGAAAAATTGAGGAGGAGAAGATGATATTGGAGTTGCATGTTGCGGATGTCATCGATGATCACAAGATCAAGATGGATGCAATGCGCTTGAAGATTAGAAAGATTAGAAAATATGCCATTCATATCGAGGCTTGGTATCATTATGCCGTTCGATCAGTTGTTACATTGGTTGCAATTATGATCGCATTTGTTTTCACATTGAAATGTTTTACATAGTTTCAATGTATGGTTTAATTAATTTAGATGCTCTGCAGAGCTTTATGTTGTTAGATGAGAACTATGTATGTACTTTGGTTTTAATGTGATGATGAACTTCTATTAATTTGGTCGCTTAATTATCTATTCATGATGTTCTGTAATGATTTTTGACACACTTAATTATATATAATGCACGTAGATGAACCGACAATGGATGTACGGTTCAAGACACACCTCCGAGTACATTAAGGGCGTGCATGATTTTCTCGAAGTGGCTGAGGCAAACAAGCAGAATGGTTTTATGTGTTGTCCATGCCCTATATGTGGGAATACGAAGTCTTACTCTGACCGGAAAATCCTCCACACCCACCTGCTTTACAAGGGTTTCATGCCACACTATAATGTTTGGACGAGGCACGGAGAAATAGGGGTTATGATGGAAGACGGCGAAGAAGAAGAGTACGATGACAACTATGTGTCCCCTGAATACGGTGATGCTACTGAACATCAAGAGGAACCAGACGATGTGCACGATGATACTGCAACGGGCGAAGCTGCTGAAGATCAAGAGGAACCAGACGATGTGCCCGATGATGATGATCTCCGTCGGGTCATTGTTGATGCAAGGATGCAATGCGAAAGTCAAAAGGAGAAGCTGAAGTTCGATCGCATGTTAGAGGACCACAAAAAAGGGTAGTACCCCAATTGCGAAGATGGCAACACAAAGCTCGGTACCATACTGGAATTGCTGCAGTGGAAGACAGAGAATGCTGTGCCTGACAAAGGATTTGAGAAGCTAATGAAAATATTGAAGAATAAGCTTCCAAAGGATAACAAATTGCCCGACAGTACATACACAGCAAAGAAGGTCGTATGCCCTCTAGGATTGGAGGTGCAGAAGATACATGCATGCCCTAATGACTGCATCCTCTTCCGCGGTGCGTACAAGGATCTGAATGCATGCCCGGTATGCGGTGCATTACGTTATAAGATCAGACGAGATGCCCCTGGTGATGTTGACGGCGAGCCCCCCCAGGAAGAGGGGTCCTGCGAAGGTGATGTGGTATGCTCCTATAATACCACAGTTGAAACGTCTGTTCAGAAATGGAGAGCATGCCAAGTTGATGCGATTGCACAGTGAGGACCGTAAGAAAGACGGGAAGTTGAGAGCACCCGCTGACGGGTCGCAGTGGAGAAAAATCGAGAGAAAGTACTGGGATGAGTTTGCAAGTGAGCCAAGGAACGTATGGTTTGCTTTAAGCGCGGATGGCATTAATCCTTTCGGGGAGCAGAGCAGCAATCACAGCACCTGGCCCGTGACTCTATGTATGTATAACCTTCCTCCTTGGATGTGCATGAAGCGGAAGTTCATTATGATGCCAGTTCTCATCCAAGGCCCTAAGCAACCCGGCAACGACATTGATGTGTACCTAAGGCCATTAGTTGAAGAAATTTTACAGCTGTGGAATGGAAACGGTGTACGTACGTGGGATGAGCACAAACAGGAGGAATTTAACCTAAAGGCGTTGTTGTTCGTGACCATCAACGATTGGCCCGCTCTCAGTAACCTTTCAGGACAGACAAACAAGGGATACCACGCATGCACGCACTGTTTACTTGACACCGATAGTATATACCTGGCAAGCTGCAGGAAGAATGTGTACCTGGGCCATCGTCGATTTCTTCCGACCAACCATCAATGTCGAAAGAAAGGCAAGCATTTCAAAGGCGAGGCAGATCACCGGAAGAAGCCCGCCATGCGTACCGGTGATCACGTACTTGCTATGGTCAATGATTTACACGTAATCTTTGGAAAGGGTCCCGGCGCACGCTGTTCCGAGTGACGCTGGGGGACACGCACCCATGTGGAAGAAGAAATCTATATTTTGGGACCTACCCTACTGGAAAGACCTAGAGGTCCGCTCTTCGATCGATGTGATGCACGTGACGAAGAACCTTTGCGTGAATCTGCTAGGCTTCTTGGGCGTGTATGGGAAGACAAAAGATACAGCTGAGGCACGGGAGGACCTACAAAAATTGCACGAAAAAGACGGCATGCCTCCAAAGCAGTATGAAGGTCCTGCCAGCTATGCTCTTACCAAAGAAGAGAAGGAAATCTTCTTTGAATGCCTGCTTAGTATGAAGGTCCCGACTGGCTTCTCGTCTAATATAAAAGGAATAATAAATATGGCAGACAAAAAGTTTCAGAACCTAAAGTCTCATGACTGCCACGTGATTATGACGCAACTGCTTCCGGTTGCATTGAGGGGGCTTCTACCGGAAAACGTCCGATTAGCCATTGTGAAGCTATGTGCATTCCTCAATGCAATCTCTCAGAAGGTGATCGATCCAGAAATCATACCAAGGCTAAGGAGTGATGTGGTGCAATGTCTTGTCAGTTTCGAGCTGGTGTTCCCACCATCCTTCTTCAATATCATGACGCACGTTCTAGTTCATCTAGTTGACGAGATTGTCATTCTGGGCCCCGTATTTCTACACAATATGTACCCCTTTGAGAGGTTCATGGGAGTCCTAAAGAAATATGTTCGTAACCGCGCTAGGCCAGAAGGAAGCATCTCCATGGGCCATCAAACAGAGGATGTCATCGGGTTTTGTGTTGACTTCATTCCTGGCCTTAAGAAGATAGGTCTCCCTAAATCGCGGTATGAGGGAAGACTGACTGGAAAAGGCACGCTTGGAAGGGACTCAATAATATGCAGGGACGGATATTCTTGGTCTCAAGCACACTACACAGTTCTACAGAACTCTACCTTGGTGACCCCGTATGTCGATGAACACAAGAACAGTCTGCGCTCCAAACACCCGGAGCAGTGCGACGACTGGATTACATGTGAACACATCAGGACTTTTAGCAGTTGGTTGGAAGCACGTATCAGAGGTGACAACACTGTTTGTGATGAGCTGTACTTGTTGTCCAGGGGACCATCTTTGACTGTATTGATTTGGAAAGGATACGAGATAAATGGGAATACATTTTACACGATTGACCAAGATCAAAAGAGCACCAACCAAAACAGCGGTGTCCGCTTTGATGCAACAACCGAGAGGGGAAAGGACACATATTATGGTTACATAGTGGACATATGGGAACTTGACTACGGAGTAGATTTTAAGGTCCCTTTGTTTAAGTGCAAATGGGTCAATCTGTCAGGAGGCGGGGTACAGGTAGACCCACAGTACGGAATGACAACAGTGGATCTGAAAAATCTTGGGTACACTGACGAACCGTTCGTCCTAGCCAATGATGTGGCACAGGTTATCTATGTGAAGGACATGTCTACCAGACCGAGAAAGAGAAAAGATAAGGAAGCGAATACATCATACGATGAGCCAAAGCGCCACATAGTTCTTTCAGGAAAAAGGGACATCGTGGGAGTGGAGGACAAGACAGACATGTCTGAAGATTATGAAAAGTTTCATGAAATTCCTCCCTTCAAAGTCAAGGCTGACCCCAGCATCCTGATAAACGATGAAGATTATCCATGGTTACGGCGCAATAAGCAAATGACACAAGCGAAGAAAAAGTGAAGACTTTCTCCCGCAACTATTATGATGATACCATGCCAACTTTGTAACTGACGAGTATGATACCATTGTCCGTTTTGTACATGCACATGCTATGTGGGTCAATTTATGATACCATGCCAACTTTCAACTTTTTCAGAGTTCATTTGAAATGCTTTAATGTCTTATGGTTCGGCCCTCGTAATAATTAAAAATAGCAACAATAAGTATTTTGTTGTAAGTAGAAACAAAATAAAATAAATAAAGCAAGAAAGAAAACAAAAAAACAAAAAAAGTGTTTTCAAATTTGAAAACTAATGGCACTAACAGAAAGTTTATAATTTTCCTAAAACTAAAAGCAAAAACAATTAAAAAATAAAGCAAAAAACAAAAGAAAATAAATAATGCAGAAAACAAAAGAAAAAAACAACAATAAGTATTTTGTTGTAAGTAGAAACAAAATAAAATAAATAAAGCAAGAAAGAAAACAAAAAAACAAAAAAAGTGTTTTCAAATTTGAAAACTAATGGCACTAACAGAAAGTTTATAATTTTCCTAAAACTAAAAGCAAAAACAATTAAAAAATAAAGCAAAAAACAAAAGAAAATAAATAATGCAGAAAACAAAAGAAAAAAACTTGAAAAAAAATGAATATAGCAACAATAAGTAAAGAAAACAAAAAACAAAAAAATGCCTCCTACTGGGCCCCCACGGCCTGAATACGACTAGAAACCCTACTATGGGCCAGGATTCAGGCCCGCAGTAGGCCTAGAAGGCCCATCAGGCAAAGCAATAGCAAGTAGGCCCGAAAGCCTGCGGTGGAGAGGAGCTCGAGAGGGGTGCGACAGTGGGGCTTATAAACCACTGCGCGCCCCTCTCGACTAGCAAGGTGGGACTAAACTTTGGCCCCGAGGCGGGCAGCACAGAGGCCTTTGGTCCCGGTTGGTGGCACCAACCGGGACTAAAGGGGGGCATTAGTCCCGGTTGGTGCCACCAACCGGGACCAAAGGCCGCCGGTTCCCGCCCTTTGGGCTGCCGAAAAAGAGGCCTTTGGTCCCGGTTGGTGGCACCAACCGGGTCTAAAGGGGGCATTAGTCCCGGTTGGAGTCACGAACCGGGACCAATGCTCTTGCTATATATACAGGACTTAGCAGTTTTCGCCAAAACCCATCTCTTTCTTCTCGCCCCGACGCCTCTGCTCCTCGTCGCCGTCGCCGCCGAGCCCTGCCCCGACGCCGTCTGGCTGGTCCAGCTCGCCGTCGCCGCCGCCGAGCCACTGCCCCGACACCGTCGCCGAGCCCGCCGTCCCTGCCGGCCCCGACCCCGTCGCCGTCGCCGCGCGCGCCGCCCCTGCCCCGACCCCGTCGCCGTCACCGCGTGCGCCGCCCCTTCCCTGACCTCGTCGCCGTTGCCGCGCGCGCCGCCCCTTCCCCAACCCCGTCGCCGTCGCCCCGACCACACGCCGCCGCCTTCGGTCCGGTCGCCGGCGCCCTTTCCTCTTATTTTTTTGTGCATTTTATGTATATGTTCTCTGTGTATATATGTATATGTTCTCTGTGTATATATGTTCATATATGCAAAAGTTAGATTTTAGAAAAACTTTATATATGCAAAAATTTATACATATATGTATGTATAGATGTATGTATGTGGATACATGAGGGGGGTCGATATACCCCCTCTCCGATAGCATTTTTGTGCATTTTAGGTTAGTGTATATATATGTTGATGTATATATGCAAAAGATAGATTTTTAGAAAAAATACTATTTTTTCTGTTGATGATATGATGATGTTTTTTTTCATATATGCATTTTTTCATATATGTATTATTTTTTAAGTTGTTAGTAGATATCGATTTTAGGTTAGTGCATTTTAGGTTAGTGTAGAGGAGAAATTTAAAGTAAAATAAGGAAAAGGAAGGAAAGAGGAAGAAGGAAGAAGGAAGAAAGAAGAAGAAAAAGAATGAGAGGAAAAAGGAAAATAAGAAGATGAAGAAGAGGAGAGGAAGAAGAGGAGAAATAAATAAGAAGAGGACAAAAGAAGAAAAAGAAGAGGAGAAGAAGAAAGGAATAGAGGAGAAGAAGAAAAAATAGAAAAAAATTCTATTTTTTCTTCTTCTCCTCTATTCCTTTCTTCTTCTCCTCTTTTTTTTTCTTCTTCTTCCTTCTTCCTTCTTCCTATTTTCTTCCTTTTCCTTAATTATTTTCCTTTCTCGTCGTCGTTGTCGATATAACCCCCTCGAGATAACTTCGACATGAGGGGCGGTTGATAGAAATACCCCCCCCTCGGCCCTCTCGCTCGACCAAAACTCTCGAGGACACCCAAACCGTAGAGAGAAAACGATGTTGGTCTCCTACCCCCTCCTGCCACGCCCCTACCTGACAAATTAACTATCTCGAAGCGTTGTTGTGTCGAGGCGACCCCAAACCCTAGAGAAGCAGCGTCGAGGCCACTAACATGATTCCTTATTGTGATTAGCTGGCTAGTTCTACGTTTGCCACTAGTTCCATCTGTACCATATATAAACATGTTGTAAATATTTGCAGAAACTATGGAGCACTGCCGAGACGAAGAAACAGAAGCGATATTGAGGGACATAATCGCAAATGGAAGGGATGAAGTTGCGTCATTTCTCCTCGGCACCGTTGTTGGTCAGCTGGAAGAACGGGGTGAAGAAGAGGGCTATGTTCATGATGGCTTCGGCCCATTAATGCCGGTACAAGAACAGGACTATGTTCATGATGGCTCCGGTGACACAATGGAGGAACAAGAAGGAGACCATGCTGACTGCTCCGGTGAACGAACCGAGCCCGGCCAAGTATATATATATTAGTTAAGCCCGTGCTGACTAGTTAATTGATGCTTCCATTGTTTTGGTATATGTACACATATTAATTATCTCGTCTTTCTTCCTTATAATTTCTAGCCCTCCAGATCGAGCACAACTTCGGTAAGGAGACGAGGCCCGAAGAAAAAGTTGAGCTCGGATGAAAAGTTTGAGATCATAGAAATCGCGCCCGACGGAGAACCGATTGAACCCGTCCGGACAAGGAAGGCATTTTCTTCTCAGTGCGGGGTTCTTGTTAGGGAGAAGATCCCGATCAGCATCCAGCAATGGTATAAGCCTAAGGAGGAAGACCCTGAGGTGTCTTATGTCAATGATATGCAGAAAGAATATCTTTGGACTGAGCTGAAGGCAAATTTCACCCTACCGCCAGAGGAGGATCCGGAGAACCCAGTTAAAGAGGAATTAATCAAGTCTTGTGCTCTTAAGAAGATGGCAACCCTAATGAGGAGGTGGAGGAAAGAGCCGAACCAGTTTGTCAAAAATAAAAAGACACCGGAATTCATCGGCAAATATGAGAAGATCAAAAATCGCTGACCCGCTTCTGTGGCCCACAAGACATCGGAAAAGAGTAAGAAGATGTCGGAGACAAACAAGAAAAATGCTGCGAAGAAGACACTTCACCATCGCACGGGTTCAGGTGGCTACCTGCATGCCCGGCCTAAGTGGTCCAAGGCTGAGAATGATCTGCTTGAAAAAGGGATCGAACCAGAGACAATGAGATGGCCAAACCGTTGCCGGACTTGGTTCTTCGGGTCTGGCGGAACCGTGGACCCTGTAACAGGGTTTTGCCAGTGGACGGACGAGCAACTGGAAATACCAGTCAAGAACCTTCGACACTATATCGAGGCAGCGCAGCGAGGGACGTTGCTTCCAAACAGGGAGAAGGACGAGCTCACAATGGCCCTTGGGAATCCTGAGCACCCTGGACGGACACGAGGCACACCAGGCTCCATTCCATGGAAGGTTGGTTTTCCGGACGCAGGGGGTTACAAAACCCATGAGAGGAGGAAGAAACTGGAGCAGGACCAACTGCAGGCGCTGCACGAAAGGGTAATGGGGCTAGAGGATCGAGAAGAGGAACGAGAAGCAGCAGATCGCAGCAAACGACCTGCCGAAGCTTCCCCCGAAGCTACCCCGCCATCTCAGCCGAGAAGCAGCTGGGCTTCCACCGAGCTGCTTCAGCCGGAGCATGTCTTGACGGCTCCTGCCAGCTATCCCGTGGATGGTATCATGGAGTCTCAAAATTGCCACATGATGGCGCGATGGATGACTTTGAAGGTCAAGGCGGCTGTTGGCCAAGTTTATCCTAGTGGAACCGACACAACTTATCACTGCCAGCCGATTCCAAAAGGATATGCTAAGGTGATGGTGGATGAAATAACGGAGGGATTTGAGGACCTCGTGCTTGACCACCCTACCGGTGAAGGGGAGACTAGGCTGGGTTCTGCTCTGAAGACTCCATGCCTATGGAAGAAGGAGCTCATCAACCTTTTGAACTGGACGCCTCCGCCTCCTCCTCCTGCTCCGGCGAGTCAGGGCACTCCGGCTCCTCCACCGCCTCCTCCTCCGGCGAGTGACGATCAGGGCACGCGTGGCGGCACTCTGCCTCCTTCTCCGGCGCATGGCGGCACTCCGCCTCCTTCTCCGCCTGCGCCGGCGCTCTCGAGCAGCCAACAGCATCCTCCTTCTTCGCCTCGCTGGCAAGGGCGTAAGAGACCCGCCGCCGCCCTGGCTACTCCGGCGCGTCGTACTCCTCCTCCGCCTCGTAAGCAAGCACGAAAGAAGACAGACGCCACAGCCGCTCCATCTGCTCCGGCGTCTAGCAGCACAACCAGAGGCGGGAGGCAATACAAATACGGTCCATCATCTCTCAAGCCTCTAGAGAAGTTACCGTACGAGAGGTCCGAGGAGGAAAATGATACGATTGTGCGGACCCACGTGAAGGAGTTCTTTGAAGGGGTGAAAGCAAAGAGACATCCACCTCTGGAGGAGAAGGTAGATCCGGTGAAAGCAAAGCGCACTCTCGACGCCCTGAGGAAACCACCAAAGTCTCCACCGAGAACCAACTATGAGCACATTACTGAACAAACATATCTCCAAGCCCAGCGGTCGGGAACTACTGTCAGTGCTAAAAGGTCAAAAGAACGAGCAAAGGGGAAAAAATTGCCCAGCTCGGCGCACAAGCACAACAATCGTGCCCCCCGCTCAATGTGTCTAATGCTCCGGGGACGGTGGCCGGTTATGGCAATCTTGACGATTACCTGCCTGACGATGCACTTCCTGATTTCTTGGAGGTGGACGAACACAGATACGAGTACGGGAAGCCTCTCGTCAAAGATGAAAAATCTCTGACAACAATGATGCGAAGATTCCATAATTGGTACATGGAAACCTGCAGAGAGTCTGAGGGTAAGAATGCTTTGTATCTGCATATTAAAGAGGAGCACGATCTCGTTGCAAATGATCTGTTGACTGTTCCATTTGAGGAGTTCTTCGAGTTCTTCAATCAAAAGGCCCTCGATAAATTAATGGTCTTTTGCTACTGCCTGTAAGTACTATTTCTGTCATTAAGTCTCTATATATAGCTCGGCTCTTTCATTGCATGTATTTATAATTAATTATCCTCAATATATTATGCAGATTGAAGATCGTCGAGTGCAAAAAACAAGAAATTTATGATATTGGGTTCATTAACACAAATATCATAGATGTATTTCTGGTTGAAAAGAACGTCAAAGAGGCCGAGGACAACTTGCTACAATCGTTGATCAAAAATCAAAACAAAGATACCATACTCTTTCCTTACAACGGCCCGTGAGTGTTACTGTCGTGTGCATATTCGGTTTCCCTTATTACTCAAGCGAGCTTATAGTAATGTAATTGATGAGTTATGCATGCGTGCGCATGTACCACTATATTATTCTGGAGATTAAGCTTGAGCGTGGACTAGTAACCGTCTTAGACTCGAGACGGAAAGATCCCAAATCCTATGCGGACATCACTGAAATGCTCAGCAAGTAAGTTCAATCGATCATTATCGCACCATATCGGCAACTTTTTGTTCATTTCCTGATATCTCAAGTAATAATAATAATTTTCTTTGTCTTGCAGGGTTTGGAAACAGTTCACCACAGAAGCTCCGGGACTGCCGAAGGAGCTGACATATAAATGGCCGAAAGTAAGTACTACTGGCTAGCTAGTTGCGCGCATCTCCCGTTGATTCTATAGCTATAGTTTCATCAATGCCATTTATAATGCTTCATTATCAGTTTGATTGACCTCTATTTCTCGTAAAGTGCTTGTGGCAGGAGGAAGGGAATGATTTCTGTGGATACTACATGTGCGAGTACATCCACACCGCGACTTTGAAAAACAAGCGGGGCTACTCTCAAAGACAATATGAAGTGCGTAAGCAATAATATTCATAATTTCATTTTATTACACCATCATTTCTGTTGAGTTTCATTCATATATATGTATTAATTAACCCCCTTCTTCAAATTAGACGTGGCAGATGCGGAATGAACTCCTAGAACCAGATCGCATGAAAGCAATTCAAGAGGAATTGGCGGGATTCTTTCTTGACCACGTCATCAATAAAGCCGGAGAATACCATGTGGAAATTGATTTCAAATGCTAGGGGTTTGTAATTAAGAGATCTTATACATATTGTACATGTATGTAGCCAGTAGCGTCGGATACATGATACGAAAACTTGTTGTTCGACCAATCTCTCGGAGAAGGAGAGGTCGATCGATCACTTCTCTCGGTATGCATGACGAACTTCTGTACTGAATGGTTCTCTCGATCACTTATGTATATATAGTACGTAGCGTCGACCAAGCACGGACATAAGAGAGGACACTTCTCTCTATTAATTAGCTAGCTAACACAATATATGAAACACCTAAATTAACCCCCCAAAACCCCCAACCTCCCCTCCTTTCAAAAAAAAACAAAAACCCCAGCCACTGGAATGCTGATGTGTGGATGCCTTTTGGTCCCGGTTGGAGCCACCAACCGGGACCAAAGGCCCCCTGACTGGCCTCGACGCACAGGGCCACGTGAAGGCACATTGGTCCCGGTTCTAGTTTGAACCGGGACTAATGGGTGGAGGTATTAGTAACGGCCCATTAGTCCCGGTTCATGAACCGGGACTAAAGGCCCTTACGAACCGGGACTATTAGGTATTTTTCTACTAGTGTATGCATGTGAACAGTAACTGTTTTTCAGTTTTTCCTTAAGCCAGTCCTTTTCCACATCAGAATTCAGACAATCCTTCCTCCACCACTGATTCTTCATCAATGAGAATGTAAATTTCTCGAGAACACAGGCTTCAATTTTATTTCCCCACTGCAAAACCATGTTTTGGAAGGAGAATTGCCATAATTTCTCAAATCTTGCTATAGTATTCATCTCCTATAAGGCTATAACGCATATGCGTAGTCTTTCTAAAGTCTAAACTCATCACCAACCTTCATCACCATCTCGTGTCTGATGCATACACTGCTAACTATGAATTCTCAAAGAAAAACAATGGCTAAATTTCAATAGCGTCGCAGCCTGGGTATTACTAAGGATGGCAAGGATGTGATGGAAGCCACTCTGGACGACTTCACCACCAAGTTCAAGGAGCAGCTACCCCCAGAGGTGATCATGGCCATGCGTGATTTCTTCCGCCTCGACGACAAGGCCGTCAATGATGTTGAAGATGCCCTGATCGACCACGGCGGCGAAGGGGCCCTGGAGATTGCTTCGGCTCAGGATGACGTTGTGCTCTAGGGAAGTGTGGGCCTTGATGCAGTCTGATCTGCTTGTTTGCTCTGGATGCTGCCATGTTTCTTATGTTAGCAAATATGGCTAGTTGGCCCAGAGGGGTCTGTATCTTTTCTTCTATGTTGTGTCTGTACTCTGAACCTTGCTGTGTGCACACGGATGGATGTTGTGCCTTCAGTCTTCAAAGTCAAATGCGCCTGTTATCTTCAAGCTTGCGATGCTTCTTCACAGACTTATGCTCTTATGGTTCTGCTCAACCATGTGTGTTCCTGCTGTCTCCATGTTAAGTCAGCCCATCAACACACTGTGTTGGAATGTTAGGGGATTAAACTGTCCGGCAAGGCGGGCAACTGTTAGTGCTACCATTGCGTCTTCCTCCTGCCAAATTGTGTATCTGCAAGAGAAAAAACTGGATAACATGGATGTGTTTACTGCTGCCTTTCTCGGTGGTAACAGGCTGCAGAATTTTGTGCAACGTTCGGCTGTAGGGACAAGGGGTGGATTGTTGCTGCTATGGGATGACAGTGTTCTCGAGGTCTCCGGCATTTCTTTCTCGGCTTATTGCCTTTTGGCTTCGGTCCGAGTCCTCGAGAATGAGGTGTGTTTCAAACTGACTAATGTCTACGGGCCTACGGACTATGCGTGCAAGGAGGTCTTCTTTGCTGAGCTATGCTCCTGCAGGCCACTTCCGGGTTTGGGATGGCTCGTGCTTGGGAACTTCAACCAAATATATCGTGCTAGGGACAAGAACAAGCGAAACATCAACCGGAGGAGGATTAAGCGCTTTTGGGACACACTGCAGTCATGTGAGCTCAAGGAGATCCATCTGCAGAATAGGCGGTTCACGTGGAGCAACGAGAGGGAAAACCCAACCCTTTGCAAACTGGACTCCTTCTTCTGCAATGAGACCTGGGACTTGTCCTTCAACACTCATGTGCTTCATGCCCTTTCGTCATCCCTTTCCGATCACTGCCCTCTGCTGCTCGCCGACGACGGGGGGCCTAGGCGGCCTCGGTCCTTCAAGTTTGAAAACCTCTGGGTGTCCTTGCCTGGTTTTGACGAGGTGGTCTCGAAGGCTTGGCCGAGCGGGTGAGACACACTGAGCCGTACCAGATTCTGTATCAAAAGCTCAAGAAAACTACACTGCGTCTCTTTGAGTGGAGTAAAAAGCTTTTCTCCAAGGCGAAGGTCCAGTTTCATGCGGCTCAGCTAGTGATTCTCCACCTTGACATTGCGCAGGAGGGGAGACCCCTCTCCCTGAGTAGCGGGACCTCCGCTCGAGACTAAAGAGAAGGGTTATTAGCTTGTCGGTGCTCCAGAGGGCTCGAAAGAGTCAGTGTGCAAGGGTTGCAAATTTGAAAGATGGTGATGGTAACACCAAATTTTTCCATCGGCACATTAATGCTAGGCGGCGAAAGAACGACATTCATCGGATCAAGCACGGGCATGGTTGGGTAACCGAGCACACAGAAAAAGAGAAGATCATTCACGACCACTTCCATGAGGTGATGGGGAGAAGGGGTTCAAGCGCCAAGGACTTTAACTGGGAAGAGCTAGGCGTTGAACCCCATGATTCGCACGGCCTTCATGCCACCATTTCTGAGGAGGAGGTTTGGGGGCCATCAAGGTCATGCCTTCTGATAAAGCACCTGGCCCTGACGGCTTCACGGGACTGTTCTTCAAGAGGTGCTGGGGGGTCATCAAGCATACGGTCCTGAGGGTGGTCCAACGCTTTGACTCCCTTCACATAGACGAGCTCCACTGGCTAAACTCTGCCAATGTTGTTCTCTTTCCCAAGAAGGATGGGGCTGAGGGCATTTCTGACTACAGGCCCATTAGCCTCATTCACTCCATTGCCAAAATCATCGCCAAAGTACTCTCGCTCCGGCTTGCCCCACTTATGGATGGTATTGTCTCGAACGCCCAAAGCGCTTTCATCAAGCGGCGCAGCATCCATGACAACTTCTTGTATATGAGGAACCTCGCGCGGAGGTTACATAAGTGCATAACTCCTGCCCTCCTCTTCAAGCTTGACATCAAGAAGGCTTTTGACTCTATGAAGTGGGGATATTTCCTGGAGCTTCTTCAACGGCTTGGGTTTCCCACCAGATTTCGTGCTTGGGTTGTTGCTCTTCTCTCGACATCATCCTCCTGCATCCTTCTCAACGGTCTGCCAGGGCCGCCCATCAAGCGCGGCAGCGGGTTTTGGCAGGGGGATCCCCTCTTCCCCCTGCTCTTTGTCATTGCGATCGACCCGCTTCAGAAAATCCTTAATTTGGCAACAGCAAAAGGTCTCCTTCGCAAGGTCTGGGGACGAGGGGCCGAGATGCGGACTTTGCTTTATGCTGATGATGCGGCCGTCTTTGTGGTTCCTTTCAAGCAGGACATTGACAACCTTGTAGCGATCTTGAGAGGCTTTGGCGAGGTTACGGGCCTCTGTTGCAACTTTCGGAAGAGCTCGGTCATGCCAATTAGATGTGCCCACATTCATCTTGAGCCCATCCTTGGGAGCTTGCCGGCCACCCGTGCGTCATTCCTGATCAAATACATAGGCCTCCCGCTCTCGGTCTGGCAGCTCAAGCGGGTGGATTTTCAGTATCTCGAAGACAAGGCGGCCTGCAAATTGGTTACTTGGGAAGGCCAAAACATCACAGCTATGGGCCGCATGACCCTTGTCAAATCAGTCCTTTGCTCCCAAGCGGTGTTCTCAGTCACACTGCTCATCGTGCCTCAAAGCACTCTTCTTAGTCTGACCAAGGTTGAACGGGCTTTCCTCTGGTCAGGTGCTGACAAGACTACGGGAGCCAAGTGCAAAGTGAAATGGGACACAGTTTGTAGGCCCAAGGAGTATGGTGGCTTGGGGGTGCTTAACTCTGAAAAATTTGCACGTGCTCTTCGCCTTAGGTGGCCTTGGTTCGAATGGAAGGAGCCCCATAGATTGTGGGTTGGTTTTGGCAACCCTTGTTCGGAGGATGATCTCAGCTTCTTTTATGCCTCCACCACCATTACTCTGGGAAATGGAGCCAAAACGCCTTTCTGGGATTCTCCTTGGCTCCTTGGCCGTAAGCCTAAAGAGATCGCCCCACACATCTATGAGGCCTCCAGGAGAAAGAACTGGAAGGTTAGGGAGGCTATTAGAGGGAACGCTTGGATCTTCCAAATCAGCTACAACGCCGTCGTCACCGGAGATCACATTCAAGAGTTTTTCACTCTTTGGATGCTTCTGGATGACGTCCATCTTGATGAGCATCGGGAGGACGACATCACCTAGAAGCATTCCAATGATGGGATGTACTCGGCAGCCAGTGCTTATAAAGCTCAATTTCTTGGGTTAACCTTGTCACCAATGGATCGCATGGTCTGGAAAGTTTGGGCTCCTCCGAAGATCAAATTCTTTGCTTGGTTGACTATTCAAGATAGGATCTGGACTGCGGACCGCCTGGAGAGGCATGGGTGGGCCAACTGCGGTCTGTGTCCTCTTTGCTCTAGGGAGCAGGAAACATGTGCTCATCTTCTCTTCAAGTGCCGCTTCACTATTCGGCTTTGGAGGTCTCTCGCGGCCAAGCTTGGTCTTCATCACATTGACACCTCCAGGTGGCATCTTCATGGCTCCGTCCTGGATTGGTGGGAGGATGGTACTGGGAGCCACGTCCCCAACAGGAGTGCCTTGGCTCTCCTGGACCATCTGGAATGAACGTAATGCTAGGGTGTTCCGACACAAAAGTGCTCCGCCGCCTATTCTTATTAACACAATCTTGGAGGAGGCCAAGCTTTGGGTTACAGCTGGTGCAAAGAAACTAGGGCTTATTGTATATCGTGAGTAGTTCGCATGCCGTGTTTAAGGTGGTTGCTGCAAAACTCTAATCTACTCTCTCCTATTTAATCGATGAGGCAAATCTTTTGCTTCCGTTTCGAAAAAAAATAAAATTCGGAGTACATATTTCATCTAATCCTATTTTTCCTACCAGTATAAATTAATCCGCTCATATTGTACTTTCATAATTTTTTTGAAACAATACTTTCATAAAATTGAAATGAAGTTGTATATGACCAAAAAAACGTAGAAGATATATGTATCCACCTCTAAAACTATTTGTGATTCGATGCTCATGACACATATTATTAACGATGTCTTATATGTATGCACCCAACGACTGTATCCACCGCTGAAAAACGTCCCCAATACTTAAGTACTCCCTCCGTCCCAAAATGTAACACCTTTTTTGACACTACAATTCAATTTTCACTTAACCGCATACCACGTATCAAAGATGACATATGAAATAAAAACACCTCAAATTCATCCCATCAATTGCATAAATTATTCTCACGAAGTGAATTCCCTACCACTGTTACATAGAAAATACATTGCATTTTGAGACACCTGACAATCGTTTACATAGAAAATACATTACATTTTGAGACACTCGACACTCGTTTACAGAATAACTCCTGAGATTGCAAACTATAGTTCATTATACTACTGAAATATTAGAACTAGTAGGAAACAACGTTCCACTAGTATGGTCATGGCTTTCTCGCCTCTCACAAGATCCCTCGGAAAGCATCTGCATACCCAACAGACCCATTATAATTGGGCTCTCCACCTCGCTTATTTTGTTCCAGAGAGTGGCTGCATACTCAGCAGACGTGGTAAAATGGGTGGCTTCACCTAATTTTCTTGTTGCGGTTGTGGCGGCCGCACAGGGGTTTCGTGGTTGGCGACAAGGATCGGCAACAGAGACGATGGCGGCGCCCATGTAGAGGAATCATACACAATGGGTGGCGCTAGCCCACGCGTCGCCAGCCATGCCCTCGCCCTCGTAGATCAGGGAACCCCACCACAACCATTTGTCGACGGTGGAGAAAACAATGATGGTGGAGGCATGCGAGACACAGATGAAACTAAGGTTCATCGTGTGAGGCATTAGTACCTGGTGGTTGCCTTGAAACCACCTGCAATACAACCAAGTTGGGAGCGGTTTTGTATTATTTGTAACTGTCTTCAATAGTGCATGAGCTTATTGTCGTGGTTCTAAGTCTGACAGTAGAATGGGGGTAGGTATGGAGAGGCAAGATCCTAGCTATGGAGCAGTTGTACACACGAGTGTTTTACGAGTTCAGGCCCTTCTCGGAAGAAGTAATAGCCCTACGTCTCGGATCCCGGAGGCGGTCGACTGGATTATGTGTGTGAAAGGTACAGGGGTGCCAACCCTTCTACCAGTGGAGGGGGGTGGCTTATATAGAGGACGCCAGGACCCCAGCCAGCCCACGTAGCAGAGGGTTAAAGTACATTAAGGTCTGGCGTTACTGGTAACGCCCTACATAAAGTGTCATCATGACCATTAAGACTACTTAATTACAGACCGTTTGGATACAGAGTAGATCTTGAACTCCTGGTGGTCGAGTGAGTCTTCATGGTCAAGTGTCTTCAGGTTCGTCGAGTGTCTTCTAGTCGGTCGAGTGGAATCCCTCTTGGTCGACTGGAAGACGGCTTCTTCTAAGAGATGTCCCTGGGGAGGGTACCTTGGACAGGTCCGTAACCCTACCCTAGGTACATGACTTCATCAGTAGCCCCCGAATGGATCGAGGTTTGAGTGAGTACGGAGTTGGCAATCTTTCCGACCTGCTTTCTGGTACTGTAAAGGCGTTTTTGCTCTGGATCAATGACTTTTAAGTGAGGGTGTCAACTTTCTTCAGCCGCCTTGATCCATTCTTTATATCTGTCGAGTGAACTTTATGAACTTGGAGATTTCCGGGTGATGGATCGCAGGAGATCTTCCGTCTGACAAGTTGCCCTCTGGTTAGCGGATTTAGTGGGATCCGGATTTTGGGAAGCGCGCGAAGCGAAGAAGGCCGCGGTACTCGGATGGGATAAGGCAGGGACGCCTCGATCTCCGTGCCGCCTTTTTCGCCACGTATCGCGTGCGCGACTGTTTCGGGATTTGACAGGATTGCCTGGGCCTACCCGTCAGCCACTCGGAAGTGACCCCATATAAGGAACCAGGCGGAGGTTTTTCGAACAGTGCCTCCTCATTTTCTCCTCCCTCATCTCCAGATTCGTCTGCTGCGCTCGCGAGCTGTCCAGTGCCGCTGCTCCGTTCGGGCTTCGTCGGTGACAATGGCGAAGGAGAAGACGGCAGCTTTGGAGCGGGCGAAGAAGGCGACGGCGCAAGCGAAGGGGAGAGCGCCCAGTTGGGGTGGATCCTCGTCGCGGTCTCGCCTGCCGCAGGGTTGGATCCAAGGGGATAGGATCCGCTCGACCATCACCCAGAAGGACATCGATGACCTAGCCAATGAGGGGCTGATCGAGCACGGAGCAGCGAGGCTTCCGGGAGCGGAGTGTCAACCGCAACCTCAGGAGGGTGAGTGCGTCCTCTTGGCGACTCATGTAGATCGAGGGTTTTCTCTGCCGCCGCATCTTTTCTTCCGAGGATTTCTGAATTTCTTCGGAGCTCAACTCCACCATTTTACTCCGAATTCCATCGCCTATCTCTCCGCCTTCGTATCTTTGTGTGAGAATTTCTTGGGTTGTCGGCCGCATTGGGGCCTCTTCAAACATATATTCACTTGCCGTTCTCAGACGGTGAAAAAGGCCAGGCCCAATGATGAGAGAACCCAGGTGATCCAGATGTGTGGGGGTCTCGGGGTCCAGATGAGGAGTAAGAGCGCTTTCCCTGCTATGACCCTTCCCGAGTCGGTCAGAGGGTGTCAGTCGACCTGGTTCTATCGCCAAGACCGGTCGACACCAGGGCAGTCGACCGGGCTCCCTCCCTTCTCTATGAGTCGAGTGAACAAGCCCTCCTCTCTGAAAGTAGTTCCGGAGGAGAAGGCTCATGTGAAAATGTTGATGGAGCGAGTAGTTCAGTTGATTCGTGACGGCGTAACCGGCATGGACCTTCTGGAGGTTTTCCTTCGGCGGCGCATCCAACTACTGCAGTACCGGGGCCACCCAATGTGGCTGTATTCTGGTACTGAAGACACAAGTTGGGTCCACCCAGAGGAGGTCGATGATGTTACATTGGAGAGGTGGATGACTGCCATCACGGGGAACAAGGACAACCCTCGTGGAGCTAGGAGGATCGTTCCACTCGACCAATCTTATGAGGTGGATAAGGTACGACTATTTTCCTCCGACTGCTCCGTCTATTCTGTTTCGTCGTAAATCAGTCGATTGACCTTTGTCTTGCTTGCTGTCTTTCAGGAAACCACTAAGTTGTACTTGATGCCCAATAGGGCACAGGCGCAGGCCGAAGAGGAGGAAGGAAGCGGAGGCGAAAGTCAAGAGGAGTGGGAGTCGGACGCCGATGAGGGTGAGGAAGACGCAGGTTCTGACGAAGAGGAAGAGGAGGAGGAAGTTGCGCCTCCTCATTCCGAAAGGAGGTCCAAGCTCGCCCACGACCCTGCGGCTGATCGTGGCAAGGGGGTCGCGCCTGCTGGGCAGTCGACTAAACGTCCTCGGACAACTTCACCGGCGACAACTGAAAAGGCGTCGAAGCAACCCCAAGCGGCCCCGTCAAAACCGGAGAAAGCCCTACCGAAGATGAGGATGGAGATTCCGACTGTCTCTGGGTAACGGTCATAACTCATGTTTTCCATTCTTGGTCGATTCAATCGCTCATCGACTGATATTTGCAAAATCACAGTGCTGCTACTTCTGAGACTTCGGCCAGGCATGAGGATCAAGAAATGGAAGATGCTGCGACTTCTCAGCCTGGTATGATCGGCGCGGTTTCGCTTCCGGTCGATTGAATCTTTATTTTTGATTTTGAACTTCTCCTGCAGCTCCGCCTAACATTGTCATCAATCTTCCTGACGATGACGATGAATCGCCGCTGAGGCAGAGGAGGATCAGGAAGGCTACTGTTGGCAAGGCTGCGCAGGTTACGTCGGCACCTGGACCACAGATTCCTGAGGGGAGCAATGTTGCTCGGGCTATCGTGTCCTTTGCGGAGCCGTTGACGGTTGCCCGCCCTTCGTCGTCGAGTGCTGACCCGCCTTCTCTCTTCTCCACTTACCACGTCCCGGAGGACCAAGCAAGCGCTGCCAAGGAAGCCATACGTTAGGCCGGGATTATGATGGAGCAGGTGAAGGCGATCCGAACCGCCAGCCAAGCAGCTTATGACGCGAGCTCAGCTCTCCAGAGCAATGTCCAGGTTAGTTGAACACCGACTGGAAATCTTGATATTTGTCATGCACCCACTGGGTGTGTCAACTCTACAGTGGACTGCTAGCAGTCGACTATAGTCTTTGTGTCTTGACATTTCTCACTTTACTTGTTCCACTCGACCATGGTCGAGTGGAACAATGAAACTGGTGGGGGCACGCTGAGTGCACCCACTGGGTGTAGTCCCCGAGACCGCGGTCGATTGCTGGCAATCGGCTGTGGTCTGATTTTTTTTTGACAATTAACTGCTTCCGGTCGACTGATTGACTCTGAGTCTAGCTGATAGAACTAGTGGGGGCACGCTGAGTGCACCCACTTGGTGTAGTCCCCGAGACTACAGTTGAATGTTTAGATTCATCTGTAGTCTTAGAAATAGTACGATTTTTCCTTTAGTCACCCGGAAGTGATCTGCCGTTGATGTTTGTCGACTGAACTTTCGCAGAAATCTTGTGACCTTGTTTCTCGTTATACCGAATTGGAGAGCAAGTATATCCAGCTTGAGCTTGACCAAAAGCTTGTCCAAGAGAATTTCACGAAGGCGAAGGAGGAGGCAAAAGGTATGTTTGGTGAGAATCTTGACGATTGTCCTTGCTTTTTGCCTGTCTCCGAATCTGATCTTATTGTGATTTTCGCAGAAAAACTGAGGGATGCTTTGAAGAAGAAGGATCTTGACCTTGCCGAGGCGCAGAAAACGGCTACAGACAAGACTAGGCTTGTAGAAGAGAAGTTGGCTTCCGTCAACAAACTTGAAGAAGAAAACACTAATCTGAAAGCTGCTCTTGACGTGGCCAACCAAGAAGTCACTCGACTGAAGAATGCCAATATGGTCCTGGACGACAAAGCTGGCGAACTGGCAGGAAAGAAGAATGACTTGGAGGTTTATCTGGGAGGACTCGCCAAAAAGCTGTTCCTCATGCTCGAATGTAACCTCTTATCTCCGATTGGTAGTTACTGAGTTGTTGTAGGGGCGTTAGCTTATTCTTGAATCATGTCCACAGAATTCTGCCAAAACTTTGAAGAGGAGACTAGTCGAGTGGAGACTGGCTTGGATCCCATCAATTCTCCGCTGAAGGATGAAACTGCTATGAACGTGCTCCGCCTCGAGTCCCGCATTGTTGCAGTGGTTGATTACCTTGCAAGACTGAAGGCCGCTGTATCGCGCATCGACACATCGCTCTGGCCAGAAGAAACAGTTCAGAACGACCTTGAGTCGCTGATGACTCGACTGAACGAGATTCCGAGTCGAGTGCAAGAGTGGAAGAAGTCTTTTGCCAGGTGCGGTGCTGACATCGCTCTATCCTTGGTCCGCGTCCACTACAAAGAAGCGAGAGAAGACAAGATGGTGTCTCTCAAGGTGGCCAACACTAGGAAGCATGACTTCCGTTCTTTCATGGAGACCTTCATCGCGGCTGCCACTCGGATCGCAGATGGGATTGACCTGGACGAGTTTGTTGCGCCTTCCAGCCCTCCGCAGGAGGGATAAACAACTTCTATGCTCGATAATTTGAATTTGCCTCGGAATGCCGAGTGATTTTTGTAACCGCCAAACTTTAACAGGCTTGATGCCTGAGCACTTCTGGGTCCGTAGGACGTTATCCGAACTTGATTTTCCGTTGAAATACGTTTGCTTCTTTCGGACAACCATCTATTACTTCTTCTTTGGGTTGGAATATATGCTAGCATCTGAAATGCTTTTTTGCAGGTAGGAGTGAAGCACAAATTGCAGTCGACTTGTGCTCGCCATGTTTGGGCGAGTGCTTGGTTGCAACCAAGCCTCCGAGTGAGAAACTTGTTCTCCACTCGGAAGGATTTTAGAAACTTAGGCGAGCACTATGCTGCAGCTAAGCCCCCGAGTGGGAGGTTTGCTCTCCACTTGGTAGGAATTTAGAAACTTAGGCGAGCACTGAGCTGCAGCTAAGCCCCCGAGTGGGAGGTTTGCTCTCCACTCGGTAGGAATTTAGAAACTTAGGCGAGCACTGGGCTGCAGCTAAGCCCCCGAGTGGGAGGTTTGCTCTCCACTCGGTAGGAATTTAGAAACTTAGGCGAGCAGTGAGCTGCAGCTAAGCCCCCGAGTGGGAGGTTTGCTCTCCACTCGGTAGGAATTTAGAAACTTAGGCGAGCACTGGGCTACAGCTAAGCCCCCGAGTGGGAGGTTTGCTCTCCACTCGGCAGGATTTTAGAAACTTAGGCGAGCACTGGGCTGCAGCTAAGCCTCTGAGTGGGAGGTTTGCTCTCCACTCGGCAGGATTTTAGAAACTTAGGCGAGCACCGGGCTGCAGCTAAGCCCCCGAGTGGGAGGTTTGCTCTCCACTCGGCAGGATTTTCGTGGCACGGTTTTGGAGGAGAAGGTAGCAGTCGACCTGCGCTTCGTCCTCCTTGCGGGATGCACGTTGTGTTTGTGATGTAGCTCGGAAGGAGGAAGCGGGGGTCGACCTGCGCCTCGTCCTTCTTGCGAAGCGTACAATGTCTTTTATTCTTAGGCGAACACAAGGTTGCAGCTAAGCCTCCGAGTGGAAGACAGGCTTACCACTTGGTAGGATTTTCAAAAAACTTAGGTGAGCACTGGGCTGCAGCTAAGCCCCCGAGTGGAAGGCTGGCTGACCACTCGGTAGGATTTTGTTTACTTAGGCGAGTACTTGGACTGCAGCTAAGCCTCCGAGTGGGAGGCTGGCTCACCGCTCGGTAGGATTTTGTTTACTTAGGCGAGTACTTGGACTGCAGCTAAGCCTCCGAGTGGGAGGCTGGCTCACCACTCGGTAGGATTTTGTTTACTTAGGCGAGTACTTGGACTGCAGCTAAGCCTCCGAGTGGGAGGCTGGCTCACCACTCGGTAGGATTTTGTTTTAACTGAGGCGAAACGGATTCGCAGCTAAGCCTCCGAGTGGAAGGCTGGCTTACCACTCGGTAGGATTTTTTACAAGCTTAGGCGAAACGGGTTTGCAGCTAAGCCACCCACTGGGGGACAGATTTATGAGAGCAAAAGCAATAACAATCACTAAGAAACTTATGAAACTCTTGTCTTTGATGAATACACTACAGGAGTACTTTTATTACAACTCATCCGAGTGAAAAACTTAAGTATAAAAAGGGCAGAGTAAGTCCGCGTTCCATGCTCTGGGCTCATCAATCTGGTGCTCGACATTGTAAAGGCGGTATGCCCCATTATGGAGAACTTTGGTGACAATGAAGGGACCTTCCCAAGTAGGAGCAAGCTTGTGTGGTTTCTGCTGATCCACTCGGAGAACTAAATCTCCCTCTTGGAAAGCTCGACTCTTCACATTCCTGGCATGGAAGCGACGCAAGTCCTGCTGGTAAATGGTCGATTGGATCAAGGCCATCTCTCTTTCTTCTTCTAGAAGGTCGACCGCGTGCTGTCGGGCTTGCTCTGCTTCAGCTTCGGTGTACAGTTTGACTCAGGGTGCGTTGTGAAGTAGGTCACTCGGCAAGACTGCTTCAACTCCGTAGACCAAGAAGAACGGAGTCCTCCCAGTCGACCGGTTTGGCATGGTCCTTAACCCCCAAAGCACTGATGGAAGTTCGTCGACCCATGCCCCGGCTGCGTGCTTGAGGTCGCACATCAGCCGGGGTTTCAACCCTTTGAGAATTAAGCCATTTGCATGTTCTGCTTGTCCATTCGACTGGGGGTGAGCGACCGATGCATAGTCGACTCGTGTACCCTGAGATGTGCAGAAAGCTCTGAATTCTTCGGAGTCGAAATTTGACCCATTGTCTATGATGATGCTGTGTGGGACTCCATATCTGAATACCAACTCCCTGATGAAGCTGACGGCGGTGCCGGCATCCAGATTCTTGATGGGTTTAGCCTCAATCCACTTAGTGAACTTGTCGACTGCTACCAACACATGGGTGTAGCCGTTTCTGCCTGTCCTCAGAGGTCCAACCATATCCAGTCCCCACACAGCGAAGGGCCAGACGAGTGGAATGGTTTTCAAGGCTGAGGCGGGTTTGTGTGACATATTGGAGTAAAATTGACACCCTTCACACTTGTCGACTATCTCTTTCACCATCTCATTTGCTCTGGGCCAATAGAAACCAGCTCGGTATGCTTTAGCCACGATGGTCCGAGAAGATGCATGATGGCCGCAGGTCCCCGAGTGGATGTCGTTGAGAATCATTCGACCTTCTTCTCGTGTTATGCATTTCTGGCTGACTCCAGTCGCACTTTCCCTGTATAACTGTCCCCTCGTGACGGTGAAGGCTTTGGATCGGCGGACGATCTCCCAAGCATCTTCTTCATTCTCGGGGAGCTCTTTTCTCAGAATATATGCGATATAGGGCACTGTCCAATCAGGAGTGATGACCAGAACTTCCATGACCAAGTCGACCACAGCTGGGACCTCGACTTCAGTCGGGTCTGTGGCGCTTTTTGGCTGCGGGACTTCCTCAGTGAAAGGATCTTCTTGAACCAACGGCGTGTGAACATGCTCCAAAAACACACCACTCGGAATGGCTTCCCTCTTGGAACCTATCTTCGCCAAGTCATCGGCTGCTTGATTTTTCAGTCGGGGAACGTGATGGAGCTCTAATCCCTCAAATTTCTTCTCCAGCTTTCTGACTGCGTTGCAGTATCCAGTCATGGCCGGGCTTCAGACATCCCACTCCTTCATCACTTGGTTGACCACTAAGTCCGAGTCGCCGTAGACCATGAGGCGACGGACGCCGAGTGAAATGGCCATACGGAACCCGTACAAGAGTACTTCGTATTCTGCTTCATTGTTGGAGGAATCAAAGTGAATCTGGAGTACATATCTGAGCTTATCTCCTCGGGGGGAAACCAAGAGCACTCCGGCACCGGAACCATTCAGCATTTTGGAGCCATCGAAGAACATAGTCGAGTGCTTCGAGTGAACTTGGGTCGGTAACTGTTGTTCAGTCCACTCGGCGAGGAAATCTGCTATTGCTTGGGACTTGATAGCTTTCTTTGCCTCAAATCTGATATCAAGGGGAAGAAGTTCAATCGCCCATTTTGCCACTCGACCAGTTGCGTCTCTGTTATGCAGAATCTCAGATAAGGGGGCGTCGGTGACGACTGTGATAACATGGTCAGAGAAGTAGTGGGCAACTTTCTTCGTGGTCATGTAAATCCCATATACAAGCTTCTGATAATGAGGGTATCGTTGCTTGGACGGGGTCAGGACTTCAGAAATGTAATATACTGGGCGCTGAACTTTGAAGGCTTTTCCTTCCTCTTCCCGCTCGACCGTAAGTATAGTACTGACGACTTGTCCTGTGGCTGCAATGCAAAGCAGCAAAGGCTCTTTGCTGATTGGGGCAACAAGCACCGACTAGGTGGAAAGCAGGGTTTTTAACTCTGCAAATGCTGCATCAGCTTCTGGAGTCCACTCGAACTTGTCTGACTTCTTCATCAGTCGGTAAAGAGGCAATGCCTTTTCACCGAGGCGAGAGATGAATCGACTTAATGCGGCCAAGCATCCAGTAAGTTTCTGGACATCGTGCACACGCACGGGGTGTTTCATTCGGAGTATAGTGCCAACTTTTTCTGGGTTAGCATCGATTCCCCGTTCGGAAACGAGAAAACCGAGTAAATTTCCGCCAGGAACTCCGAATGTGCATTTTGATGGATAAGCTTGATATCATACCTCCTGAGGTTGGCAAATGTTTCAACTAGGTCAGTCAGCAGGTCGGAACCTTTCCGTGACTTGACCACAATGTCATCCATGTATGCTTCCACATTCCGACTGATTTGAGTGAGCAAACACTTCTGAATCATCCTCATGAACATGGCTCCGGCATTCTTGAGGCCGAATGGCATGGTGACATAACAGAAGCACCCGAATGGGGTGATGAAAGCCATTTAGATCTCATCGGGTCCAAACAGACGGATCTGATGGTACCTGGAATACGTGTCCAAGAAAGAAAGTCGCTCACATCCCGCAGTCGAGTCGACTATTTGGTTGATGCGGGGAAGAGGAAAATGATCTTTCGGGCAGGCCCGATTGATATGCTTGAAATCGATGCACATGCGCAGAGAATTGTCATTTTTAGCGACCATGACGACATTGGTGAGCCACTCGGAGTGGTAAATCTCTCGGATAAACTCTGCTGCTAGGAGCCGAGCCACTTCTTCGCCAATGGCCTTTCTTTTCTGGACGGCGGACCGTCGCAGATGTTCCTTCACAGGTTTTGCCTTCGAGTCGACTCGTAGACGATGCTCAGCCAGTCCCCTGGGTACACCCGGCATGTCAGAAGGTTCCCATGCGAAGATGTCCCAGTTCTCACGGAGGAACTGGATGAGCGCTTCTTCCTATTTGGGGTCGAGTGTTGTGGAGATATGAGTCGGAGCGGCGTTTGGGTCGGTCGGGTGGATGTGAACGGGTTTTATCTCACCGGACGACTGAAACGCTGATTCCGTGGCAGGCTTCTTGGCTCGCAACAAATCACTCGGGTCTGCGTTCCTTTGGTGTTCCTGCCACTCTTCTGCCACCATCTGAGCATCGGCAATATTCGAGCCCTTCTGGAAGCACTCTTCTGCCTTCTTGCGGTTACCAGTGACAGTGATCACGCCTTTAGGGCCAGGCATCTTTAGTTTGAGGTACACGTAACATGGTCGAGCCATAAAACGTGCATAAGCTGGCCTGCCCAAAATTGCATGATAGGCACTCTGGAAATCCACAACCTCAAATGTCAGCTTCTCTTTGCGGAAATTCTTTGAATCACCAAAAACTACGTCAAGAGCAATCTGGCCGAGTGATGTGGCCTTCTTGCCAGGGATGACTCCATAAAAACTCATGTTGCTTGTGCTCAGCCTGGACATCGGAATGCCCATCCCTTTCAGCGTCTCAGCATAGAGTATATTCAAACTACTGCCGCCATCCATCAACACTTTGGTCAGTCGAGTGCCCTCAACGACCGGGTCGACCACCAACGCTTGCCTCCCAGGGGTGGCTATGTGCGTGGGGTGATCAGATTGGTCGAACGTAATGGCAGTCTGAGACCACTTCAGGTAATTGGGTGTTGACGGAGCAGCCATGTTCACCTCTCGGTTTATAACTTTCAGTCGGTTTTTGCTTTCAACATCGGCAAAAATCATCAAGGTGGAATTGAGCTGCGGATATTCTTCGTCACTATCCTCCTTGTCCTCAACTTTGTCCGACTCTTTTTCTTTGTCCTTGGACTGCTTCCCTTGGAACTGCTGTATCAGGAGTCGACATTGTCGAGTGGTATGCTTCGGGTAGATGAAATTACCCTCTTCGTCCTTCTTGGTATGGATGTGACATAGCAAATCCAACACGTCATTTCCTTCCTTATCTTTTACCTTCTTGGGGTTCCAAGGCCCCTTGGGTTTCCCTTTGAATTTTCCTTGGTTCAGGGCCAAGGCTTCTCCAGGTGCGGCTGGCTCAGCTTTACGCTTTTGCTTCCGACTGGAGTTTCCACCTCCGGTTTCTTGGGCGACTGACTTGTGTTTGCCGCTCCGGAGCCGATCCTCTTCCTCACCATTGGCATATTTGGTGGCTATCTCCATCATTCGACTCAGAGACATGTCTCCGGTTCGACCGAATTTTAGGCTTAGCTCTCTATACTTTACACCCTCCTTGAAGGCGCAGACCGCCTGGTGGTCAGATACATTTTTTACTGTATGATGCAGTGTGATCCACCTCTGGATGTAATCTCTCAGAATCTCATTCGACTTCTGCACACAAGACTGCAGCTCTGTCAGCCCTGCTGGCCGCTTGCATGTTCCTTCGAATGTCCTGACAAACACTCGGGAGAGGTCCTCCCATGTGTAGATGCTGCTGGGCGTCAACTGATTCAGCCATGCTCTGGCTGACCCTTCCAACATGAGAGGCAAATGTTTCATGGCCACCTCATCATTTCCGCCGCCGATCTGAACAGCCACTCGGTAGTCCTCAAGCCAAGTGTCGGGCTTGGACTCACCGTTGAACTTGCTGACTCCAGTCACCAACCTGAAGTTGGGAGGAATCACCGTGGCTCTGATGGCTCTGCTGAAACACTCTGGTCCGGAGACGTGCACTCGGCTGCTGGTGGGTATGTCTCTGTCATTACCCTCTTTGTGGGCTCTGTTCCGGTCGAATAGACCTTGAATGATGATGGATCTCGCGTCAAAGCCTGGTTCTCTAGGGTCGACTGGAATTCTTCGTCCGCCACTGTATTGGCGTCTGTCATCGTGCTGTCGAGGCATATACGATCCACCTCTCCGGGGAGGGGTGGGCACTCGACGTCGATCTTGCGATCGACTCGGTGATCATCCTGCTCATAGTTCCTATACTGATCGTGTCGGTCGCCATGCCCTTCACGCCTCGGGGGCGATCTGGGGCTATGAGCAGACTGGACAGTATTCGCTACCACGGACTTTCTATGAATCCTGTTCCGCGACTGCGACACAGCCGAATTCTGATCCCCAGTTGCCCGGAGCAAATCCCTAATCTGCATCAAGCCTGTGGCAGCCTCTGACTGGGAAGGCTGAATCGACTCTGCTATACGTGTTGCAGCTGCCAAATTCTGAATTGGAGTGCGGTATACCTGAGTCGGAGGTTTAAAGAGTTGGCGTCGACTGGAGTCTGGAATCCGTTGTCGCGCGCGCTCGTCGAGTGCCCGCTGAAGGTTCTCCAGTCGAGTGCACTCAGCCAGGTTGGCCAAGCGCGCGTCCTCTAAGGCGCGAGCCTCAGGGTTTCCCCAACGATCGGAGTATGAAGCGCATCCATGTTCCGGCGGCGAAGCTCTTCCCTCTGCTGTGAGTCGAGGGGCTCGGGACGGTACTCCTCATGGTCGTGCGACGGGTCGCTTCCGCCGTTGCCTCCCTCGGTGCCAGGAAAGCCGGGGGGAACCTGCGGCCCATTGACCACCAGGACCTCCGCCGCCGGATCACTGTTGTCGCATTCAGATGCAGTCTCTGCGGAGCCAGTCGACAGGTCGAACAGGCCGTAGAGAGATTCGTCGGACTCGATTGCCGCGACTTGGGCAGTGGTCGACTGCCGAGCCACTGCGTGCCTCACCCACCGCTAAAGCCTCGACCGACCGGAGCGCTTACGCCGGCGGGAAGCTGGGAGGGAGGATGACACGTAAACCGGCCGATACTGGGTCGGCGGTTGCCGCAGAAGGACGCCGCGGACGCATACTCGAAAATGTGTAGCTCTGCGGACCGGGAGCGCATCCACGTCAAGCGGGGCCTCCTGCAGCCAGGCAGAGTTGTCGGCGATGAATGTGAGCGCGCCGAGACGGATCTCGCGGCCCTCAACCAAAACTCCACCTGAAACCATGATGATGGGAATTGAAAAGATTGCAACTTCTCCAACAAGTCGCTAAGACACCGACCCCACGGTGGGCGCCAACTGTCGTGGTTCTAAGTCTGACAGTAGAATGGGGGGTAGGTATGGAGAGGCAAGATCCTAGCTATGGAGCAGTTGTACACACGAGTGTTTTACGAGTTCAGGCCCTTCTCAGAAGAAGTAACAACCCTACGTCTCGGAGCCCGGAGGCGGTCGACTGGATTATGTGTGTGACAGGTACAGGGGTGCCAATCCTTCTACCAGTGGAGGGGGGTGGCTTATATAGAGGACGCCAGGACCCCAGCCAGCCCACGTAGCAGAGGGTTAAAGTACATTAAGGTCTGGCGTTACTGGTAATGCCCTACATAAAGTGTCATCATGACCGTTAAGACTACTTAATTACAGACTGTTTGGATACAGAGTAGATCTTGAACTCCTGGTGGTCGAGTGAGTCTTCATGGTCGAGTGTCTTCAGGTTCGTCGAGTGTCTTCTAGTCGGTCGAGTGGAATCCCTCTTGGTCGACTGGAAGACGGCTTCTTCTAAGAGATGTCCTTGGGGAGAGTACCTTGGACAGGTCCGTAACCCTACCCTAGGTACATGACTTCATCACTTATTGGAGCCAGTTTTACTTTTTCTAGACTGGTGAGCACGCTCGCTAGAGGTGACTAGATGTTTTAATGTTCGGAACCGCCTCTAGGGGTCACCTCTAATACTCAAATTTGTACTCCCTCCGTCCCATAATATAGGACGTTTTTTGACACTATTGTAGTGTCAAAAAACGTCTTACATTATGGGACGGAGGGGGTACTAGTGATACTTCAATTGCCATTTTGTTTAGGGAAGACACTTTAAATGCCATTGATCTAAATACAACACAAATTTATAAATTTGTATGTCATAATCATTACACCAGATGATTTCTTAACTTGCCAACAGTACTACATTACATGGAAATTAACTGGAAGTAAGTCCATCTTACAAATTAATCTCTATCACAAACCGTACAAGCAATAATGAAACATGCATTCATACATATACAAATATACGTACTACTAGCATTTGCGTATACACACCCCTCAATTTTTTTTTGTGTATGCCCGTGCATGTGTGATCATGCATAAAGCCAAACCAACACACAACATACACTATATGTAAATGCTATATGAGCTAGCATGCGTGCATGCACAGTACCATATACGTACGCATTAAGCTGGATATATAGTGAATCGTCATGCAAGCACGTAGCCGATCGATATCGACGATCATGTCTTCTTTGGCGGTTTGTTTTTGTCGTGCGAATTATCGGAAGGACCAGCGCCTTTAGTCAACGTGAACGTCTCGGCAGTCCTCCTCGTCGTCGACGACGGCGACAGCAGCCGCCTCCGGCCGCCGCGTTGGCCGAGCAACGCCTCCATGTCTGTACCCTTGAATCGTACCGGCCCCGCCGCCACAGCGCCAAGGGAACCTCCGGTCGACATGATGGCAAGAATCGCCACAACGAAGGTGCACAGAAGCTTGAGCAAAGCCATGATGACCTTGATTGCAGCAGATTCTGCTCTTCGATCGGCTTTTCTATATGATCTAGTTAGTTGTATATGTGTAGTGCTTGAATCTATGTGATCGATGAGATGGTGATGGTGCGATGGGAAGCATGTCATTGCCCGTGCATGCAAATATATAGTAGAACGATAGGGCAACCACACCCCTGCCCCTACACGTGTATCAGTGTGTGTACAGACGTACTCATGGGAAATGCCGAGGAGATGGTCTTCGTGGCTACAGCAATCGGTGAGACGATGAGGTAAGCCTTGCTGAGATCGGGTCCATGTCTCGTGATTCCGTCATGGACACACGCTCAACGACTTTTGCTCCCATCTTCTCTTGTTTCATCATGAGCTTCAGCAGTTCTTTTGACGTTCGATCTGCGAGGCGAGCGGGGCACACGTTGCGTTGCAGCAGCCTGGCAACTTCTTGCACGCTAAATTTTCCAAAGTGAGTCTTGATACTTTGCTCGCTTGGGTAATAATAGTAGCTTCCTTGCTAGTATATGTAAATAGGTAGTAACATGTAGAGAGTGGCGTTTTGGTGGCCGAGCACTCTGAAGGCCGCAATCTCCCGCCGTGGAGTATAGCGCTGCGATGTGTGCATGGTTTTTTAATCAGAGGTATACGATAGCTGTCATATTGAAATACATGCGTGCGGTGGGATGGTGTGCTAGCGTTATACATGGGCCTCGGGTGGACACTGCATAAAGCACCTCTTGTCCTTGCTGGGCTGGTTTAAAAATATCACATATAGCTGGTGGCAGTTATGGGCTGGTGCGACATTAATTCCGGGCCTATCTGGCGCTGCAGCTAATTAACCCCAGAAGCGGTGATGTTTCTTTCCCTGGTCAGTTTATTCATCCCCTTCCCGTGGAGCGTGGTAGCTATGCGGCGCGGCGATTCACCATGGATGGCCTCGACTTCTTATAGGAAGCAGAATCAGGGTAAGAACCGATCTGGCGTCCATATTTCTCTTGCCGTTGCTCACTCCAAAAGGGGATCTTTCTTTGGTTGGTGTTCTGCTCATTGATTTCGCCGTGGTTCGTTCTTGAGTTCTTCTTCTCCTGATGTTGGATGGATCTGGCTAGATGAGACTTTTGTATGTGCCACAGATTGGTTCCTAGGGCTCATGCGGGTGATATTTGATGGATCTGACTAGGAAGCTCACATGCTCACGGGCGAATGTTGGCTCATGCCGCAACAGTGGGAATGAGGTCGTTGGTGGTTTCTGCTCCGGTGCTCCCCCCGTGGGCTGAACGCGAGTGGGAAAAACACAAGGACGGTCCAGATGCGTCGATGGCGGTTCGTAATGAGGGGCACGATGGTCATTTCAGGTGGGTGTATAGCGCGCGTAGACCAGTCGTAGAGCCCTGTATGAGCCCGCGCCGGCCCGTGGTATATTGTACGCCGGGCGTGTACGTGTATTATACGCTGGCGGTTGCGTTTCCCCGCGGTCGTGCGCGTGCACGTGTTCGTGGGTAGTTTTCAGAAAAAGCCCCCTAGTATAAGAGGAGGGGAACGGGCATCGGCCGCATCGCCCACCCCATTTCCCCCAAATCGCCTCCCTCTCCCTCCTCTCTGCTCTGCCTCATCGTCTCCCTCACCGGCCACCCCACCTGCTCGCTCACCACCGCCGCCTCCCTCTCTTCTCCTGCTTGCTTCTGGCTCGGATGGAGCAAGGCCGTCGCGAAGCCGCCGTCGCGGGCGGAGATCTGCAGAAGACGGGCGCGGAGACCGTGGCAGATGCTATGCAGACCCTCGTCGGCGGCGCGGGTGCAGGAGCTGCTGCATCCCCACGCGCTGGATCGGTCGCTGCGGCGACGGATCTGGAGGAGAAGAAGGTGGCCGTTGCGGACTCCGCCGTGGCGGACTCAGCCGTGCCGGTGCTTGGCGTGACGGCGTCGAGCGGCCCGTCTAATGGACCTGCGGAGGCCGGCGGCGAGCACGTGGACCTGCAGGTAATCCTTGCCAGCAGTCCCCTCCATTGCTGTTACCCCCGTTAAGCAGTAGTTTTGGGTGTTAGTGTTTTTTGTTGTTGCTAGTTGCTGCATCCCCTTCTCATAGTTAGGGTTTATAGATGTTTGACTGATTTATAGTGAAGGTTAAGTTTCGATTCTGTGATTGAATCATCTAGTAGATCAAGTAGTTAGGGTTTTTTAATGAGATGTTAAGTTGGGTTTCTTTTGTATTGGATTCAATTAGAGCCACAGATATGTTGTATCTGTGATTGAATCACATGCAGTAGATGTACTAGTTAGGGTTTCTTAATTACATGTTTAGTTGGGAATTTTTTGTACTGGATTCAATTAGAGCCACTGATAAGTAGAATTTGTGATTGAATCACATCCAGTAGATGTAGTAGTTATGGTTTTTAAGGTTTATTTGTATTGGATTCAATTATAGACAGATATATACAGAATCTGTGATTGAATCATCTAGTAGATGTAGTAGTTAGGGTTTTTTAATTAGATGTTTACTTAGGGTTTTCTTGTATTGGATTCATTTATAGCCAGTTATATGTAGGATGTATGATTGAATAATCCAGTAGATGTAGTAGTTATGTTTTTTTAATTAGTTGGTTAGTTTAGGGTTATTTGTATTATTCATTTATAGACAGTTATATAGATTCTGTGGTTGAATGATGTAGTAGATGTACTAGTTAGTGTTTCTTAATTAGATGTTTAGTTAGGTTTCTATTGTATTGGATTCATTTATAGGCAGAGATAAATGTAATTAAATGGTGTGACTGAATGATGTAGTAGAAGTAAGAGTTATGATATTTTAATTAGATGTATTAGTTAGTGTTATTTGTAGTGGATTCATTTATATCCAATGATATATGTACGTAAATTTTGTGATTCAATGTTCCAGTGGATCTAGGAGTTAGTGTTTTTTAATTAGATGCTGGAGTTAAGGTATTTTAATTAGATGTAGGAGTTAGGCTTCACCATTTCACTTATTCTGACTTATGAGTGATCATTGAGAACTGCTCTGAACTAAATATTTATTAAGATTTACAAATGAAATGAAAACCTGACATGTTTGTGAAGTTATATATAAAGGTCTTATTTGCATTGTCTGTCAAAAACTGCTATATCATGGGTTAATAAGAGAGGAATGATATTCATTTGTACCTTCATATGCATGTTCAAAAGCAAAAACTAAAATTCTATGTCCATATGAATGAACTTGTATTTTCATAAGCTAATTGTTTAGTATGTATATAGCTTCATATATAGTGTATGAAATATAGTTAGGAGCTTTCCATCATTATGCAAAATCAACTTGTTTGGCATGACATTATTTGAAGTGCAATTATATTCCTTGTAAATGACTTGCTTGGTTGACAATATAGCAAAATGAGGATCTTGTTGGCCAGAAGAGGAAGTGGGACTCATCTGGCTACTACCCTTATGACAGTGATGAGGATGAGCCGTACGAGGTAAGGCCTAGCTGAAATGTTATTTGTGCACTGACTTAGTGTTAGATGTTCATAGTATTTGAATGCATAATGTATTAATGTCAGTCATTAATGTGTGCAGTATCAATCTGGAGATGATGTGGTCGAGGGGAATGTCGAGTCCTTTGAAGAGAAGGAGGTGCTGAAGATCAGGGCCCAAGGAGCTGCTAGGTACTACAATTGGAGGTCTGACAAGTACCGGTGCCCCTACTACAGCAGGCCCAAGCCTAGGTCTGGGTTGCTGGAGCATCTGATGGAGCATTGTCGGGCTACATCCATCACCAGTCATGACTACAAGATCAGGGCTCAGCATTCTGCCCTCCACAAGGTCCTGAAACCCTGACGTGTAGTTGCCCTAGACCCTCGTTGTCGAATGATGTAGGAAGGCTCGGTCCTTTTGGTGAACTTTGTGTGGTATTCTGATGGTGGAAACTTGTGGTGGTAATTTAGTATGAACTTTATCTAAGTGCAGTACTGTGATGTGCGGTCGAAACATATCTAATATGGTAGTGGTCTGCATCAGCAAGTGTGCTGTGTGGATGCTGCTATCTATGGCAGTAGTATATATTTCTATCTATATTTGTGTCCCTTAAATTTGCCATTATGGTTCCTTAGATGTATGATTTGCTTCAATTTAGCTGCTGCAATGATCAGACATGCCGCATCAGTGTTGCTTCACTGATCAGGCATGCTGCAAACACTTCCCATGCTGTGGCCATGTGGAACATGCTGTGGCAATGGTGCAATAAATTCCCAGGTTGTGGCCATGTGCAACATGCTCTGCCCATAAGCAAAATTGACCAAATGTAAAACTTTGGGTTAAGTAAATTATGTTTTTTAGTGCAGTAAGTGGAAATTGTTCGTCGACACATATGACATCTTTCCTTCATTTGAGTAAGCAAAAATAGCAAATACTCCACCATATGATCAAATATTCCAATAACTGAGCACATATTCCTTCATTTCATAAAATTCAAAAATTGTGACCCAAATGTTCTTGAAAAAATGTGATTTTTCCCACCACCTCCAAATCACACAAACTTTCTTGAACATGGTGACCCACATGTGCCAATCATGGCTATGAAAGAAAATTTGGGAAAAGAAATTTTTACAATGCCCCCCTGAGGTATAGACCGATGTTTTGACCAGTCAGTCTAGAGGGCATTATAAATTAATAAAAAATTCAAAAAAATATAAAACCTTTGGAACCCACCTTTGTTTGTGCAATAGATGATGTGTGCAAAAGTTGAAGTCATTTGGAGGTGGTCGAAAAAATGGCTGCATTCCGGAGGGGCCATTTGGTCTAAACTTAAGCCAGTTTTTGAAAAAATGTGATTTTTCCCACCACCTCCAAATCACACAAACTTTCTTGAACATGGTGACCCACATGTGCCAATCATGGCTATGAAAGAAAATTTGGAAAAAGAATTTTTTACAATGCCCCCCTGAGGTATAGACCGATGTTTTGACCAGTCAGTCTAGAGGGCATTATAAATTAATAAAAAATTCAAAAAATATATAACCTTTGGAACCAACCTTTGTTTGTGCAATAGATCATGTGTGCTAAAGTTGAGGTCATTTGGAGGTGGTCGAAAAAATGACCGCATTCCGGAGGGGCCATTTGGTCAACTTAAGCCAGTTTTTGAAAAAATGTGATTTTTCCCACCACCTCGAAATCACACAAACTTTCTTGAACATGGTGACCCACATGTGCCAATCATGGCTATGAAAGAAAATTTGGAAAAAGAATTTTTTACAATGCCCCCCCTGAGGTATAGACCGATGTTTTGACCAGTTAGTCTAGAGGGCATTATAAATTAATAAAAAATTCAAAAAAATATAAAACGTTTGGAACCCACCTTTGTTTGTGCAATAGATCATGTGTGTCAAAGTTGAGGTCATTTGGAGGTGGTCAAAAAAATGACCGCATTCCGGAGGGGCCATTTGGCCTAACTTAAGCCAGTTTTTGGAAAAATAATTTGTTACAATGCCCCCCGAGGTATAGACCGATGTTTTGACCAGTCAGTCTAGAAGGCATTTTAAATTAATAAAAAATTCAAACAATTTCAAAATAATTTATTAGATGACTTGAAGGTCAAAACATTAACTTGTCATATATGCAAAAAAATGTGTATTGAATGCAAGTGAGCATGTTTATAATTTAGTGTGTGATGCCAATCATGGCTATGAAAGAAAATTTGGAAAAAAAAATTTACAATGCCCCCCTGAGGTATAGACCGATGTTTTGACCAGTCAGTCTAGAAGGCATTATAAATTAATAAAAAATTCAAACAATTTCAAAAAAAATTATTAGATGACTTGAAGGTCAAAACATTAACTTGTCATGTATTACAAAAAAAAAATTGTGTATTGAATGCAAGTGAGCATGTGTATAATTTAGTGTGTGATTTGAAGATCAATACACATGGCAATATGCCAAAAAAAAGTGCCCACCTACAAGAGCAGGAGAATTCATACTCCACGGCCTGCATACGACTAGGAACCCTGCTGTGCATGGGCCAGGATGCAGGCCCGTGGTGCAGAATATCTCTGCTACTAGTAGGCCCCACGGGGCAGAGGGTACGAGAGTTAGGCAATGTACTGCCTGCAATTGATAGGAGCTTGTGAGGGGAGTCGCAGCCGGGTATATAAACCGGTGCGGCGCTCTCTCGCTTGGCGAGGTGGGACTAAACTCCCATCACCCAACGGCTATGCGCTGCGATGTGCCCTGTGCGGCTCCGCCTTGGGCCCAATTCGGGCGGGCTGGCCCAGGGAAGCCTTACCCGCGCGCTGATATGTTTTCTATTTTCTTTGTTTCTTTTCTTGTTTATATTTCTAATATTTAAAATCAAATCTCTTTTTTTCTATATTGTTTGTAAAAGTGTTTACTAAAATTTAAAAAATAAGCCAAATTCTGTTGTGTTTTATTTCATTTGTTCGTTCTCTTTTGTATATTGATAATATTTATGAAATATAAACTAAAATGGTGTGTTCTATTTTAATTGTTAATTCTAATATTTCTAATCTTTATTATTTTTGAAATATTTTTAGTTTGTAAGATAAAATGTTCTGTTTTATTTCACTTCTTCATTCTAATATTTGTTCTCTTCTTTATATTCGAAATATTTCCAAAATGTAAGATAATATGTTATGTTCTATTGCACTTCTTCATTATTTCAATTCTTCATTCCAAATTATAAATTTTATTTTCTGTTTGATACTTGAAATATTATTAACCAAATGTAGTTGGGACAGTCGCATGCATACCTCCACATGCACCATGTACCAGGAGCAGGTTTATCTTCTCGGTCTCACCAATTCAGACCAAAATGTATGCACACCCTAGGATGACCATGGCAAGCATGCATGACGAGTTGATGGGGTTATGTACCTAGGGTAGGGTCATGGACCTGATCCAAATAACTTACCCCAGGACATCCTTAGAAGAGGTCGCCTTCCAGTCGACCAACGAGGATTCACTCGACTGGCCTGAAGGACTCGACCACGAAGACCCACTCGACCACCAGGAGGTCAAGAGGCACTCTGCACTGCAACGGCCTGTAATCAAGTAGACTTTATGATAGTAAAGGCCTTTTATGTGGGGCGTTACCTGTAACGCCCCAGACTTAACTCACCTTAAACCCTCTCCTGCGTGGGCTGGCTGGGGTCCTGGCGCACTCTATATAAGCCACCCCCCTCCACAGGCAGAGGGGTTCGGCACCTTGTAATTCACACATTCATAATCCACTCGACCGCCTCCGGGCTCCGAGACGTAGGGCTGTTACTTCTTTCGAGAAGGGCCTGAACTCGTACATCCTTTGTGCTTACAACCTCTCCATAGCTAGGACCTTGCCTCTCCATACCTACCCCCCACTCTACTGTCAGGCTTAGAACCACGACAGTTGGCGCCCACCTTGGGGCTGGTGTTTTAGCGATTTTGTGGAGAAGTTGCGATTCTTCCGAGTACTTTCATCATGGTGTCTGCTGGAGTTTTGGTCGAGGGTCAAGAGATCCGTCTCGGCACTCTCACCTTCATCGCCGACGACTCCGCATGGCTCCAGGAGGCTCCACTCGACGTAGATGCGCTCCCCGTCCGCGGTGCGACGCATTTTCGCGCATGTGTCCGCGGCGTTCTGCTGCGGCAACCGTCGACCCAGTATCGGTCAGCTCCTCCATCGTTCACCCTCCCGGTCTCTCGCCAGCGCAAGCGCTCAGGCCGGTCGAGGCTTCAGCGATGGGTGAGTCACGCGGTGGCTCGCCAATCGGCCACTACCCAAGTTGCGGCAATCGAGCCCAACGAATCTCTCTACGGCTTGTTCGATCAGTCGACTGGCTCCGTAGAGACTGCATCCGAGTGCGGAAGTAGTGATCCAGCGGCGGAAATCTTGATGGTCGACGGGCCCCACAGCCCTCCTGGCTTCGCCCGTGGTGGTGGAGCAGGTGACGGCGGCGATTCTGCACGTGGCGACGAAGAGTATCAGCCCGAGCCACTCGACTCTCTGCAAAGAGAAGAGCTTCGCCGCAGGAACGAAGATCCCCTGCGTATTCCCATCGCAGGAGAAACCCCCGAGGCTCGTGCCTTAGAGGAGGCGCGTCTCGCCAATTTGGCCGAGCGCACTCGACTGGAGAACCTTCAGCGAGCACTCGACGAGCGCGCGCGGCAACGAGTTCCCGACACCAGTCGACGTCAACTCTTCCCGCCGACTCAGGTATATCGAACCCCAATTCAGAATTTAGCAGCTGCGACCCGTATAGCAGAGTCCATTCAGCCTTCGCAGTCGGAAGCTGGCAGAGGTTTGCTGCAGATCAGGGATCTGCTCCGAGCAGCAGGAGATCAGAATTCAGCCGTGTCTCAGTCGCGCAACAGAATTCACAGTCGATCCGTCACTGTGAATACGGTTCAGTCGGCTCACAGCCCCAGATTGCCTCCGCGGCGCGAAGGGCGTGAGAATCGGCGAGATCAATATGGCGACAGACTCGACCGAGATGATAGGCGTCGAGTGCCCTATTCCCCTCCGAGGGGTGGGTCTTACGCTCCTCGGCAGCCAGATGATAGGCGTCAGTACAGTACAGGGCGTAGGGTTCCAGTTGACCCCAGAGAGCCAGGCTTCGACGCGCGATCCATTATCGTGCAAGGGTTGGTCGACCGGAACAGAGCCCATCGAGGTGCACTCGACAGAGATGTACCCGCGAGCAGTCGAGTACATGTTTCTGGTCCTGAATGTTTCAGCAGAGCTATCAGAGCCGCAGTTATCCCCCCCAATTTCAGGTTGGCAACAGGAGTCAGCAAGTTCACTGGTGAGTCTAAGCCTGAAACTTGGCTTGAAGACTACCGAGTGGCAGTTCAGATCGGTGGTGGGAACGACGAGGTGGCCATGAAGCATTTGCCCCTCATGTTGGAAGGTTCTGCCAGGGCATGGTTGACTCAATTACCTCCTAGCAGCATTCACACTTGGGAAGATCTGTCCCGAGTGTTCGTCAGAACGTTTGAAGGGACTTGCAAGCGACCAGCGGGATTGACAGAGTTGCAAGTCTGCGTGCAGAAAACTAATGAGACTCTCAGAGAGTATATTCAGAGGTGGATCACTTTGCACCACACTGTGGAAAATGTCTCTGATCATCAGGCAGTATGCGCCTTCAAAGACGGCGTGGATAAGTGCGAGGGATGTCAGTTCTACTCGAATATGTCGCACAAGCCTGCGTCAGCTTTGAAGACCATCCCACTCGTCTGGCCTTTTGCAGTTTGGGGGCTGGACATGATCGGTCCTTTGAGAACAGGACGAAGTGGCTTCACGCATGTACTGGTGGCAGTCGACAAGTTCACCAAGTGGATCGAGGCTAAACCAATCAAGAGCCTTGACGCCGGTACTGCTGTTAGCTTCATCAGGGAACTAATATTCAGATATGGAGTCCCGCACAGCATCATAACGGATAATGGGTCGAACTTTGACTCAGAGGAATTCAGAGCTTTCTGCAACTCCCAGGGCACACGAGTCGACTACGCATCAGTCGCCCATCCGCAGTCGAATGGACAAGCAGAGCGAGCTAATGGACTGATTCTCAAGGGACTGAAGCCTCGACTGATGCGTGATCTCAAACACGCAGCTGGAGCTTGGGTCGACGAACTTCCATCTGTACTCTGGGGACTGCGGACCACGCCTAATCGGTCGACCGGAAGAACTCCATTCTTCTTGGTCTATGGAGCTGAGGCAGTCTTGCCGAGTGATCTTCTCCACAATGCTCCTCGAGTTGAAATCTACAGCGAAGCAGAAGCTGAACAAGCGCGGCAGGACGCAGTCGACCTTTTAGAGGAAGAAAGGGAGATGGCTCTGATCCGGTCGACCATCTACCAACAAGATCTGCGGCGTTTCCACGCCCGAAATGTGAGAAGTCGAGCCTTCCAGGAAGGGGATTTGGTTCTCCGAGTGGATCAGCACAAACCACACAAGCTTGCTCCTTCTTGGGAAGGCCCCTTCATCGTCACCAAGGTTCTCCACAACGGGGCGTATCGTCTTTACAACGTCGAGCATAATATCGACGAGCCCCGAGCTTGGAACGCGGAGTTACTCCGCCCGTTTTACACTTAAGCTTTATCACTCGGATGAGTTGCAATAAAGTACTTCTGTAGTTCATGGACCCCAAAATAATAAGTGTCATAGTTCCTCCATAATATCTGTCACTTTTTATTTTTTGTCCAATGAAATTCCCCTCAGTGGGTGACTTAGCTGCGAATCCGTTTCGCCTAAGTTTGTAAAAATCCTACCGAGTGAAGAGCAACCCTCTCACTCGGGGGCTTAGCTGCGAATCCGTTTCGCCTAAGGTATCAAATTCCTACCGAGTGGTGAACCAGACTCCCACTCGGAGGCTTAGCTGCGAATCCGTTTCGCCTAAGTTATCAAAATCCTACCGAGTGAAGAGCAACCCTCTCACTCGGGGGCTTAGCTGCAGTCCAAGCACTCGCCTAAGTTCTGAAATCCTACCGAGTGGTAAGCCAGCCTTCCACTCGGAGGCTTAGCTGCAGCCTCGTGCTCGCCTAAGTTATAAAAATCCTACCGAGTGAAGAGCAACCCTCTCACTCGGAGGCTTAGCTGCGGTCAAGCACTCGCCTAAGTTGTAAAAATCCTACCGAGTGGTAAGCCAGCCTTCCACTCGGAGGCTTAGCTGCGATCAAGCACTCGCCTAAGTTGTAAAAATCCTACCGAGTGGTAAGCCAGCCTTCCACTCGGAGGCTTAGCTGCAGCCTCGTGCTCGCCTAAGTTATAAAAATCCTACCGAGTGGTAAGCCAGCCTTCCACTCGGAGGCTTAGCTGCAGTCCAAGCACTCGCCTAAGTTGTGAAATCCTACCGAGTGCTAAGCCAGCCTTCCACTCGGAGGCTTAGCTACAGTCCAAGCACTCGCCTAAGTTGTGAAATCCTACCGAGTGGTAAGCCAGCCTTCCACTCGGAGGCTTAGCTGCAGCCTCGTGCTCGCCTAAGTTATAAAAATCCTACCGAGTGAAGAGCAACCCTCTCACTCGGAGGCTTAGCTGCAGTCAAGCACTCGCCTAAGTTGTAAAAATCCTACCGAGTGGTAAGCCAGCCTTCCACTCGGAGGCTTAGCTGCAGTCCAAGCACTCGCCTAAGTTGTAAAAATCCTACCGAGTGGTAAGCCAGCCTTCCACTCGGAGGCTTAGCTGCAGCCTCGTGCTCGCCTAAGTTATAAAAATCCTACCGAGTGGTAAGCCAGCCTTCCACTCGGAGGCTTAGCTGCAGCCTCGTGCTCGCCTAAGTTATAAAAATCCTACCGAGTGAAGAGCAACCCTCTCACTCGGAGGCTTAGCTGCAGTCCAAGCACTCGCCTAAGTTGTAAAAATCCTACCGAGTGGTAAGCCAGCCTTCCACTCGGAGGCTTAGCTGCAGCCTCGTGCTCGCCTAAGTTATAAAAATCCTACCGAGTGAAGAGCAACCCTCTCACTCGGAGGCTTAGCTGCAGTCCAAGCACTCGCCTAAGTTGTGAAAATCCTACCGAGTGAAGAGCAATCCTCTCACTCGGGGGCTTAGCTGCGGCCCTGTGCTCGCCTAAGTTACAAAATCCTACCGAGTGAAGAGCAACCCTCTCACTCGGGGGCTTAGCTGCAGCCCAGTGCTCGTCTAAGTGGACTAAAGAATAAGTCGATTGCAGCACAGGCACCTTGCTTTGAACCTGCAAAAGACATTCCGAGCCGAAGGCAATCGTATTCAAGCGCCAAATTCAAGTTTGAATTGATATCTAAAGGAACCGAAAGTGCTCAGGCGTCAAGCCTATTAAGGTTTGTCGGTTACAAATCCACTCGGCATACCGAGGCAAATTTAAAGCGTCGAGCCAGAAGAAGTTTTTTACCCCTCCTGTGGAGGGCTGGAAGGTGCAACAAATTCATCAAGGTCAATCCCATCGGCGATCCGAGTGGCAGCTGCAAGGAAAGTTTCCATAAAGGATCTGAAGTCGTGCTTCTTGGTATTGGCCACCCGAAGGGCCGCCAGCTTCTCTTCTCGCGCATCTTTGCAGTGGACTCGGGCCAGACACAGAGCGACATCTGCACCACACCGAGCCGAGGACTTCTTCCACTCCTGCACTCGACCAGGGATCGTGTTCAAGCGGGCCATCAGCGACTCAAGGTCATTCTGAAGTGTCTCCTCAGGCCAGAGCGTCGAGTCGATGCGAGACGTGGCGGCCTTCAGCCTTGCGAGATAGTCCACGACAGCTGCAACACGAGACTCCAGTCGGAAAACATCCATGGCAACTTCGTCGTTCACCGGAGAATTGACGGGGTCAAGGTTTGGCTCCAGTCGGCTAGTTTCTTCTTCAAAGTTTTGGCAAAATTCTGCAAGGGTGATCGCTAAGTCAAGGGGATAGTCGAATGGAAAAAGCCACAATTGGAAATATTTGCCAAACATGGAGGTTTACCTTCAAGCATAAGAAACAGCTTCTTGGTAAGGCCACTCAGGAAGGCCTCCAGTTCAGTTTTCTTCTCAGTCAATTTGCTGACTCGGTCGGTCAGGGCAGCTTTGTCAGTTTTCAGTCGACTGACCTCCTTGTTGGCAATCCCAAGAGCAGCTTTCAGATTGGTATTGTCTTGTTCGAGCTTGGTGACTGAAGCTAACTTCTCGTCAGCAAGCTTGATCTTCTCAGCTAGCTCAAGGTCTTTCTTCTGCTGGGCCTCCCTTACCTTGCCTGCAAGTTACAGCAAGATCAGGTGCTGAAACAAGCAAGAGGAAAAGCAGTCGTCAGGGTCTCACCAAACATACCTTCGGTCTCCTCCTTTGCCTTTGTCAGCTTCTCCTGAACCAGCTTCAAGCTCAGCTCGACTTGAGTATGTTTTTGTTCCAGCTCTGAGTAGCGAGCCACAAGATCACAAGAGTTCTGCGAAGAACCAATCGACTAAATGTCAAATATAAATCACTTCCGAGTGAAAAAGGGATAAGCACACGTTTCTAAGACTACAGCCAAATACAAGCATTCGACCGTAGTCTCGGGGACTACACCCAGTGGGTGCACTCAGCGTGCCCCCACTAATCCTGTTGAAGACAAAGTCGACCAGTCGACCTCAAAAAAAAAAGTGTGCGAGATGCATTCTCTAAGATTGTGATCAACTACAAGCAGTCGACCACAGTCTCGGGGACTACACCCAGTGGGTGCACTCAGCGTGCCCCCACCGGTTTGTGAAATCCAGTCGACCAGTCGACTGACAGAAAGATTGACATTATAAAGCCTAAGGCCGACTGCCAGTAGTCGACCTTAGCCTTGGGGACTACACCCAGTGGGTGCACTCAGCGTGCCCCCACCGGTTTGTGAAGTCCAGTCGACCAGTCGACTGACAGAAAGATTGACATCATAAAGCCTAAGGCCGACTGCCAGCAGTCGACCTTAGCCTTGGGGACTACATCCAGCGGGTGCACTCAGCGTGCCCCCGCTAACACGGAGTTTATTCGACACACCCAGTGGGTGACTAATATAAATTCCGGAAAAAAAAAGTTTTTGGTAGCATATCCAACAGAACAAACAGCGGTCGACTGACCTGGACATTGCTTTGGAGGGCAGAACTGGCGTCATAAGCTGCCTGGCTCGCGTCCCGGATGGTCTTCAGCTGCTCCATCATGAGTCCCGCCTGGCGTATTGCCTCCTTCGCTGCGCCAGCTTGATCCTCTGGGACGTGGTGCGTCGTAAAGAGGGAGGGCTGCTGAGCACTCGTCAGTGGATTTGCGAAGGACACCGTGTGTCGAGTGGTGTTCCCTTCCTCCACAGTCAGAATCTCAGGCGCCGTCACATCCTGAGGTACCTTACTGGCGGACGCTTTCCGACTCCTCCTGCGTGCCAGTGTTTCTTCCTCCTCGTCGTCGTCTGGGAGATTGATAACAGTGTTGGGTGGAGCTGCGGAGAAGGATCAGGATCAGAGATCGCGAGTCAGTCGACTACGGACGATGTTAAGAATACAGTACCTGGGTTCGAAGTTGCTGCATCCTCCATCTCGTGGTCGTCAGCCCGGGCCGAGGTCTCAGAAGTAGCAGCACTGCAACTCCAAAAGATCAGTCGACTAACTTCAGCGTCGACCAGAGACAAAGTTCACACAGAATAAGAAAATATGAACAGCACAATTACCCTGATATGGTGGGGATGGACACCTTCATCTTCGGCAAGAGTTTGATCGGCTTCGACGAGGTCGCCCTGGGCTGCTTCGGCGCCTTTTCAGTCGGCGCTGGAGAGGTGGTCCTAGGGCGCTTGGTCGACTGCGTCGCAACCCCCTTGCCACGTTCAGTCGAAGGGTCGTGGGCGAGCTTCGACCGCCTTTCCGAGCGCGGTGGCACGACCTCCTCCTCCTCCTCCTCCTCGTCCTCGGCGTCGTCTTCATCACCGACATCATCATCATCGTCGTCATCGTCCTCTGCGACATCCGAGTCCCATTCCTCCTCTTCCTGGCTCTCGCCTCCGCTCGCCTCGCCCTCCTCAGTCGAAGCTTGCGCCCCATTGGGCATCGAGTACAGCTCGGTGAGGGCCTAGCAGATATCAGGACAATGATCAGTCGACCAGTCGGCAGAGTAAACAGAGTTGAATGCGACAAGAATGCAGTGGAGAGCAGGGCAAGTGTACCTTATCTGGATCGCTGTTGTGGTCGAGTGGAGGAATCCTTCTGGCTCCGCGCGGATTGTCCTTGTTTCCGGTGACGGCCGCCATCCATCTTTCCAGAGTGACATCGTCGACTGCTTCTGGATGGACTCTGGTCTCGTCTTCGGTCCCACAGTACAACCACATGCAGTGGCTCCGGAACTGGAGAGGCTGGATGCGACGCCTGAGGAAAACCTCCAAGAGGTCCATGCCTGTCACTCCCTCCCGAACCAACTGCACCACGCGCTCCATCAACATCTTCACGTCGGCTCTCTCCTCCGGAATCAGCTTCAGAGGGGAAGGCTTGTTCACTCGGTCCATGGTGAACGGAGGGAGTCCACTCGACTGCCCTGGCGTCGACTGGACCTGGCAGTAGAACCAAGTCGACTGCCAGCCTCTGACGGACTCGGGAAAGGTCATGGGCGGGAAGGTGCTCTTATTCCTCACCTGGATGCCCAAACCCCCACACATTTGGACGACTCGGGTCTTTTCGTCGCCTGGACTCGCCTTCTTCACGGTCTGAGAGCGACACGTGAATATATGCTTGAACAAACCCCAGTGCGGTCGACAGCCCAAGAAACCCTCACACATGGACACGAACGCAGCAAGATAGGCAATGGAGTTTGGGGTAAAATGGTGGAGCTGCGCTCCGAAGAAATTCAAGAAGCCACGAAAGAAAACACTCGGTGGCAAGGAAAACCCGCGATCAACATGGGTGGCCAAAAGCACACACTCACCCTCTTCTGGCTGGGGCTGCCACTCCTTCCCCGGAAGCCTCGCAGCTCCGTGGGGGATCAAGCCCTCGTTGGCCATGTCGAGGAGGTCATTCTCCGTGATGGTCGACTGGATCCAGTCTCCTTGGACCCAGCCCTTCGGCAGGCGGGATCTGGACGAGGACCCTCCGCGGGTGGTGGATCTTCCCTTTCGCCTTCTCCGATGCCGACGCCTTCTTTGCGCGCTCCAGCGCCGCCGTCTTCTCCTTGGCCATGGTCGCCGGCGAGATGCGCAAAGGGAAGTGGTGCGGGGGCGAGAGCGAGCACGCTAAGCAGGGAGGAAGGAAGCAGAGAGAGGGGGAGAATGCTAAGGCGCAGCACAGAAATCCTCGCCGGGCACATTTATAAGGTCCCTTCCGAGTGGATGACAGGTGGGCCCGGTCGATCTAATCATATCTGGAACAGTTATGCCGACGGGATACGTGGCGAAAAAGGCGGCGCGGAGATCGAGGCGTCCATGCCCCGTCCCATCCGAACGCCGCGGTCCGCCCCGCTTCGCGCGCACCCCAAAATTTCGCATCCCGCGGAATCCGCGAGCAACAAATCAGTCTGTCAGGCGCGGTGTTTCCGGCGATCCGTCGCTCGGAGATCGTCGAAGCCTGAAAGATCACTCGACGCAAAAACAGAATGGATCGAGTCGATTGAAGGCAAGTTGTTTCCTGTCGACAAAGGGATTCTTTAGTCCAGAACAGCGCACAACCGGAGCACAAAGGTTAATCGGAAACGACATCAACTCCTTCTTCACTCGAAGCCTCAATCCATTCGGGGGCTAATGATGGGGTTATGTACCTAGGGTAGGGTCATGGACCTGATCCAAATAACTTACCCCAGGACATCCTTAGAAGAGGTCGCCTTCCAGTCGACCAACGAGGATTCACTCGACTGGCCTGAAGGACTCGACCACGAAGACTCACTCGACCACCAGGAGGTCAAGAGGCACTCTGCACTGCAACGGCCTGTAATCAAGTAGACTTTATGATAGTAAAGGCCTTTTATGTGGGGCGTTACCTGTAACGCCCCAGACTTAACTCACCTTAAACCCTCTCCTGCGTGGGCTGGCTGGGGTCCTGGCGCACTCTATATAAGCCACCCCCCTCCACAGGCAGAGGGGTTCGGCACCTTGTAATTCACACATTCATAATCCACTCGACCGCCTCCGGGCTCCGAGACGTAGGGCTGTTACTTCTTCCGAGAAGGGCCTGAACTCGTACATCCTTTGTGCTTACAACTCTCCATAGCTAGGACCTTGCCTCTCCATACCTACCCCCCACTCTACTGTCAGGCTTAGAACCACGACACGAGTATCGTTCATTTCCAAAACTCGATGCTTTTTCCAGGGTTTTTCCGGCGACAAAACCCTACAACACTGCCCCCACGTGACGCAACGTGTGTTTTGTGTCTGAACTCGTGCACACCTTGCCTGGGAGGGGCAAATTGGCCATGCTCACATGCTCCCAAAAGTTGGGGTCATCTCATGCATGCTTCCACATGCACCATGTACAAGCAGGACCATTCGGGTCTGCCGGAGGTCAGGTCTGAAATTGGTTTTCGTTGACGGTCCCACCAAATGATCCCAAACTTCATGCATACCCTACGATGACCATGGCTTGCATGCGTGACAAGTATCGTTCATATGCGACACTCGATGCATTTTCTAGGGTTTTCTGGCGACAAAACCCTACAACACTGCCCCCACGTGACACAACGTGCGTTTTGTGTCCGAATTCATGCACACCTTGCCTGGGGGACCACATTGGCCAAGCCCACATGCTCCCAAAAGTTGGGGTCATCTCATGCATGCTTCCACATGCACCATGTACAAGCAGGACCATTCGGGTCTGCCAGAGGTCAGGTCTGAAATTGGTTTTCATTGACGGTCCCACCAAATGATCCCAAACTTCATGCATACCCTACGATGACCATGGCTTGCATGCGTGACAAGTATCGTTCATATGCGACACTCGATGCAATTTCTAGGGTTTTCTGGCGACAAAACCCTACAACACTGCCCCCACGTGACGCAACGTGCGTTTTGTGTCCGAATTTGTGCACACCTTGCCGGGGGGACCACATTAGCCATGCCCACATGGTCCCAATAGTTGGGGTCATCTCATGCATGCCTCCACATGCACCATGTACAAGCAGGACCATTCGGGTCTGCCGGAGGGCAGGTCTGAAAGTGGTTTACCTTCCCGGTCCCACCGAATGATCCCAAACTTTATGCATACCCAAGGATGATCATGGCATGCATGCATGACAAGTATCGTTCATTTCCGACACTCGAACCATTTTCTAGGGTTTATCCGGCGACAAAACCCTACAACACTGCCCCCACGTGACGCAACGTGCGTTTTGTGTCCGAATTTGTGCACACTGATAGAGATACATTTGAATATATAATATTGCAGAACTGATAGAGATACTATAAATATTGTTGAACATATACAAGTATACAATAACTAATAGGTGTCACAAATATTTTTTATTGAGGGAAGAAACAATGATATTAATTTTGAGGAAAAAACAATGTAGAGGTAGGTGGGCCGGCCCAGACCGCAAATAACTGTCCGATCCATATTGTGGGGGCCCACCACGCTGCGCTTTCCATGCACGTCGATCACATGCACGTCGATCACGGGAGTAGTTGCCGTTCGGTTACACAATTCCGGGATCGTGCTAATCCTTATGTTCCTAATCCCTACGATTGAGGAGCACGTTCAGCCTCGATTCAACGGAGGAAAATATAGATCGCGAGATTGGCCACAGGGAAGTTACGACGACCTAGGAGACGACCTCGTATATAATCTCAACCTCCTCGCACATGTCGTCGACTAGATCGCCTCCTGCCGGCGAGTCGTCGACAGCTCCGTCCGCCGCATCCCACACGCCACAAAAACCCCGAGAAGATCAAGGTCGTCCCCACGTGCTGGCCGCCGTCGACAAACTACGTCGACAACGCATCGCCGACTTCTTTCATCTTCGTCGACCGATCAAGTAAGTTGTCCTCCTTACCTCATGCCTTCATAGCAAGCTAGTTCTATCGTCTTATTGCTCTCATGGACTTAGGTTTACCACATAGTTCAAGTAGCTAGTATCAACTCGACTAGATGTGTTCTGACCAGAAGGCGTACATGAAATAAATCTTTCATATCAGGGTAGAATAGAGAAAAGCAAATCTCCCATGCTCGGGAGGTACCGTGCATGGAAGAGCCGTTGATTTTTCTTGAAGATCCGATGCATATATGTGTTTATGACAATGAGAACTTTAATACGAGACCACTTTTGAATATATTTTAACAAGTTTGAAGATTCATGTTCTGAATCGATGAAACACTGTAAAATTAAGAAGAATCGGCAGCCAATGTAACATTATGATACACAATGTAACACGGCGAGCCATAGTGTTAGTTAGATTTTTTTCTTTACGAAATAGAATGCAACATTATTAAAAAATGCATGGAACTAAAACAATTATACAAAACAAGATTGAAGCATGGTTATTTAGTTGTCTAAAAACTAACTTTCAAAAATATATTCAATATTAGTCTTGTTTTAAAGATCTTGTCGAAAAAAACAATTATGCAAACAGAATGTTATTTTTTATTGCCTCATATCAGCACACACTTGGGTGCATGTTGCTGTATACATGGTGCTAGTTTTATATTTGCATTAGTGTTATTTTTGCATTTTTGTTTGCTGCTGCCAGAAAGTTTTATATTTTTACATGTCTATTGTTATTTTTGCATTTGTGTTGGCAAATGTAACGAAGTTTTATATTTTCTTTCTATAGGATGGACGAGCTGAATGGAGAAATAGTGTGCGCCGTTGAAAAATGGTGCAAGCTTGTTGCCGCTCTATCGAGCGGTCAACGCGCTAGAGTGGCTGATACAACATTACGCAGCATGCTCCAGATACCATCTATTAAGATGCGTACCCTTCTGATTAGGTATATGATTGAGAATTTTGATGCCAGCAAGTCCAGATTCATTATACAAGATCAGGTTGGGGAGGTGACTCTCGGTGCGGTCGACGTCGAGTGCATCTTTAACCTCGAGAACCAAGGACTCTCCGCTTCAGACATTCTGATTGAAGAAGGAGAGGACATGAAGGAGCGGGTGCCACCACAATTTCTCAGTAAGACATCAGAAAACATAGTGATAGATAATCTCATTGAGGACATAATTAAAAGTAAAGCCACCGACGACGATTTTCTTCGGAAATTAGTCCTTGTCCTGTTAGGAACAATTATTGCTCCCATGTCGAGCAAGATTGTGCCAAAGCAGTACTACGCTTTGGTCCATGATGTGAAACGTATTTCAAAGATTAACTGGAATGCCTTCACCCTGCGTGTTCTACTCGATTGCCTTCGCATAGTGAAGAAAGGCAAACACCTACGCCAATGGCCAAAAGGCAATTTGGCTCTGTTGCAGGTACACAAATGAGGCCTGTTGAATAATGTCAATTATAATATCATTGCAATTTTATGTGCCGTATTGAACTAACTCTAAATCCTTATATTTTTTTGTAGTACTTGTACTGGGAGAAGGTGCAACCTGTCGAAGGCGATTGCGCCTATAATCCCAACTTGTCCATACAACCTCTTATGAGGAACTGGACCGAAGGTGCAGCCACTAGGAGAGATCGGTTCGACTATGACAATGGGCGCGGCCGTGGTAACGTCAAGGTAAGTCATTCTGTTCTGTCTTTCTTAAATGTTTTGTAACTAAATAATATTTATTTTTAATTCATCACATGTACTTGTATATCGCATGCAGATCGAAAATAATATCACCCAAGAGTATAGGGCGCAGGAGCCCAAAATCCCATATAATGTGCCTACCATGAAGCCAAAAACCAAACCTGCAAATGGAAACGCAAAGAAGTCGACGACAGCCCCAATGTCGGAAGATTTGATGGAGCTTCTAATGAAGCGGTGCATGGACTTCATACACACCCAGATGAGGCAAATCCCTGATCAAGTTGCTGAGGTGTCACACCATAACATAATAGTTTACAGTTTGTTCCCTGTTTTAAACCATGCAAGCATTCTTAACTTTATATATCTATTGCAGAGGTTGTTGGAGAAGATGAACAAATCAGGTGTCATGTACAAGCCGGCTGCTGCCGTGCCATCCGTGGACAATGATGTGGATCAAGAAGTGGATTCGTTCGAGAACGGTCCATATGAAAAGAAGGAATTCGTTTACAAGGATGACATAGACTCACACGGAGAGCCTGTCATTGACATGACGCAGCCTGATGAAGTGGTTCCCAACCATAAATCCGTACCTGAGGTACTATGTATATATATTTCTGTCTATAATTTTCTCCTTCCATTTTTATATGGGCTGAAATGTTCACACCATATTGTTTGCCAAACAGAAAACCCCAGCAAAGATGAATGGACACAAGGAAGCTGCACCTATTAAGCGTAATGATGAATGTGGCGCTACACCCGAAAACCCTTGGGTCGTTGGTAATTCTACACAAGCACCTTCATCGGACATAGACATTTGTCCATCTTCTGTCAGCAAGTTAATGGCTAAGGCGAACGGAAAAAAGGGTGCAACAGTTGATAAGGATGAGGAAGTTATGTCCGGTAAGCGGAAGCGGACCGTTCCCAAGAAATTTGAATCCCCCTACGCACTTGAAAAGCCCAGCAGGCGTACCAACCGTGGTCAGAAACCCACCGGTACCCGTTCTGCTAGTAGGGGTATCGTAACTAACTTTCTCGGTTTGTTGTATACTATGAATGCATATGATCACCATTGTTGACGTTCATATTATTTCATGCAGCTCTTTTTTCTGAGATTGATGAGCCGGAGGGTGTGGCAGATGAGTTGACGCCGGAAATAATTGATGCAGCTGTTTCATTTGTCGAGTTAGCTTCTAGCACCGACAAGAATAAGGGGAAGAAAGTTTACTACAGTGAAGCTCGTGGCATATCTCTGACATCCGAAAGGATTCGACCGGTACTAAGTCATAGATGGCTGTCGGACGATGTAAGTACTACTTGCATGTTCTGTTATTTAAATTGTCAATAATCTATGTCTCAAATTTCAACATGTAATGCCCTGATATTCTATGAAGATTATTGATGCTTATATGGGACATTTGGAGCTGAGCGTTGGTCATGATCGTTACCTCTGTCCAGCGTGGAGGTCCAAATTCCTTGTAGATCGTGCTATCGCGCGAGACGATCCGTTGCCGTCGAGCTGCAATATGGACAGTGCTCTGTCCAAAGCTGGAGCAGTTAATAGAGTCACGCAAGAGTATACTGTGCGTGATAAGGTACGTTATGTTTGTAATTCTTCACTTCAGGACATTTCATCTAGTATTTCATTTGATCCATAATGGTTTTTGGCACTGTAGACGTATATCGCGTTGAATATCGAAAATGCCCACTGGATGACCGTGGTCATGCACATGATCAAGAAAGAATTCCAAGTTCTCGATTCACTCTATCCTCTGGAGCTGACAGAAAAGACTGTCAAAGCACTGGTAATATAACCAACATTTGTACCATTGCTCTTCCATGTTGTTTATGATTCTTCTTTAACACTATCCTGTTTATAGCGAATGGCTATAGCAAACGATTTTCGCCAAGCAAATCTTATTACACCAGGGAAATATCCGGACGTAAGTAAGTGGCCTATCAACGAGTATGACATGCCGCAGCAAGAGGATGGGTGAGTTAGTACGACATCATGCACATTCAAACAACAATACACATGTTCGTATTGCACGCCGCTAATGTTTGCATATATACCAGGAACTCTTGTGGCCTTTTTGTCACAGAATGTCTACAGCATTGGGACGGGGACCGAATGACCCGCGATTTTTCACAGGTATGTTGTTATTTACGTTTGTAGAGTAGCTACTATGGTCGTGTACAAAATTCGGTTCATGTAACCTGTATGTCATTTTTTGCAGGCCAGCGTTGACGCAAGGAGAAGACGTTTCGTCGCCGAGTTGATTATGTCACCTTCGAACACGATGGAGTGTGTGAAGAACAAAATTCGCGAAATCGCAAGGAAAAGGCGCGCATGAAGAGTTCTTGCGGCATGCAAGGGTCAAGTTTTAGTGCTTTGGATTTAGTCCGGTCGATGGTTTCGACGGCATGATTATCTTACTGTTTCTATCATTTTTATGTAATAATCACGGCATCTCGAATATTGTGACACATACATGTGTATGTGTCTGTCAAACAATAGGCTCGTACCTGACAATTCGGTCATACAATTCGCTCGGAGAAGACAATTTCGTCGTACCAATAAAGTTTTGGCTTCAACTATCAATTGTTCTTGCTTAATATTGTTCTCGTTCTTCAATTTTTTTATAATTGTATTTATCACATTCATAGTATTCGCATTCTATTTTTCTCTTCAACTGCTCTCGGAAGTTTCATATTAAAATTTTCACATTCTTTACTTTTTTAAAAACTCTATCAAACTTTTGCCTTCTGCCTTAGCTATCTGCATGTCAATAATCTCCTGGTAATTTCCCCTCATCACATGATTATGAAAAGTAATCATGTTAGCTATGTAAATATATCGAGGCAGAACGTATTACACAGATGAAAATTAGTCATGTCCGCTCGTTCGCTCTATCGCATTATTAATTGACTTGAATTGCTCATGATTTATTTAGGATGATGTCACTTCTGAGTATGTTGAATGGGTTGATGGGGAGTGGGATAGCAAAGCAAATTCAGTCATTAAGTATCTAGCCATGAAGAACAAGAAACTGGAGACTAAGATTACAGAATGTGAAGCTGAAATTAAAAGGAATGAGAAAGAAAAGAGGGCAATGGTTAAGATGCACAAGGAAATATTGCTCTATAGGGATAGGATTTTAGGATTTGGAGGTCTTCTGTATCTTGGCCTGCTTGCCACTATAATTGTTGTCATAGTTACCAAGTAGATTGTTCATAAAGTTATTGACATCATTGTAGTTGACATGATGAAATCCTGATGAATTATTTGCTATTCAGTTTATGGGCAAAGTGTAATAGACATTGCAGCAGAAATAACATGGTGCCATCATGATTGGTAGACAATGCACTTTTGGCATGTTCTACATTTGGCAGACACTGCACATTTGTCATGTTCTATATTTGGTAAGTGATGCACATGGGCACATCACATAGCAACACTACTGATTTGTGCAGCAGCCCACTTCATTGTCTTGTTGCAACATAGGAGCAACATCTAGCAACACCTACACCTTTGATTCAACACTGAAGCAAAACAACAGTACATATTCAATATTCTGAAAATTTAACTGAACTTCACACTTAGGCTAGGCAGTAGATATTCAGTTCTTTAGCCACAAAGAACCCGACCAAACCGTACCGATTCCATAACTTATATAATTACCTGGAGAAAAGCACACCTAACCAACATCAAGCCCAATTTTTTTATCAAATAAGGGCTTGCCCCTTTCGATTTTCATTACTGAAAACCACGAAAGTTCAGAACGAAGTTCAGTCTAAAAAGAGAAGGCCAACACAGGCCAGCCAAACCGCGCAATGACCCAAACAAGTTCACAAGCTACGAAACAATCCACCCTACATCGATCATTATTACATCAAAAGCAAGCATGGAGCTGAAGGAGCCCAGTAGCAACTAGGAGAACAGCAAACTTATATGCTGAAACATATAACAGCATACCTAAGATAACCAGCAGCTTCCTCCTCCTTCAGCAACTGTGCCCATCTTCACTTCTTCAGAAATTTGAGGCGGTGTGAGCGGCGCACCACACACGGAGAAGCCTTCTTCTTGACCGCCGTCCTGTTCGACAGCTGCGCCACCGGATCCTGAGCCACCTGATCCTGAGCCACCTCCTCTTCTTCCACCTTCACTATGTCAGGGTGCAGGGGAAGGAGCTCGACGTCGATGGGCATTGTTTTGCCACCCTCGACGGCGACAGGCGCTACCATCTGCACGGCATCCTCCTCGCCCTCCTCAGGGTCATCAGGGATGAGCAGTACCTCGTCCACGTCATCCTCCACGACGTCAGAGTCCAACGGCAGGACTGGCTTCGGCACGTGGCGGACCTGGTAGTCCGGGCTGACGGGCGCAGGGAGAGCGAGCTCGACGTCGACGTGCTCCGCCCTCGACGCGACGCGTGCTGGATCTGGCCGCAGCGTCATGCTGGTGGAGCGGTACATCCACCACCTTGCGCGCTGAACAGGGGAGTCGCTCAGCGTGGCCTCTCGCATTGCCCAGACGAGGAGGAGAGCCGGCGGGACGCCGCAGCCGTAGGGGAAGGCGCGCTTCTTCTCGGCGTCGGTCAGGACTTTGACGAGGCCACGCGCGTGGTTGACCAACATCTCCGTGCTGGGGAACCAGCCGCACACCTCCGCCAACTGGGCGCGCCACCCCTCGTCATCGCCGGCGAGCTTCATCATCGCTCTCTGCCAGCCGAGGCTTTTCTCCATGGAGGCGGTTGTAGCGGTCGCCGGCGGTGGTTTTCTCGATCTACTGTAGGTAGGTGGGGATAAGGGGAGTTCGAACCGGCGCGCGAGGTAGGTGGGTGAATGTGTGATGGGGAGTGGTAAGTTAGGTGATTTAATGGCAGTTAGGACGTGGGGAGGGGAAATGTACAATATTCTTTCTAATTTATAACTAATTTATTTAGGTCCGATTTTGTTGTTTATTTAGGTGGGTGAATGTGTGGTGGGGAGTGGCATGTGTACAGTGGCGGAGCTATGTAGGCTCCTGGGGTGGCTGTGGCCCCCCCAACATTGATGCAACTTGTGAAGAAAAAAAATTGTGAGGGCTTAGATGAGAGATTTTTTAGCTTTTGGCCCCCCCCAAACACTCATATTTTACCTTTTGCCCCCCCCCCCCAGTTGATTCTGGCTAGCTCCGCCACTGCATGTGTACACAAATCTAGTACTGGGGGCTAGGTATTTAGGTATAGAAGATATATATAGGATCCAAACACGATGTTAAACGTCGAACTAAAATTGATGACATAATGTGAAAAGGATATACTGCCCTGTTCACTCGATTCATCAGTAAAAAATTGAAGCAAGTGTTCTACACTTCTTCCTTCTCCACTGTTCTGCACATCATAGAAGACAATATAAGTTTATGAACGATAAATTTTTCAATAATCCAGAATGCATACAAACACTTACTTCTGATTTAGTTTGCATTTCTTGCTACGTTTAGTGTGTCCTAGCAATTTGCAAGCGCCGCACCGGGTTTTCAACTCATCAAAAGAGAGTGGTCTACCATTTTTCGAGACAGGGCGGTTCTCATCTACCTTCGTTGCACCTTTGCTTGACACTTTCATAGGATCTTTAACTGCGACCATGTTGCCTTCACCATCGTCTACATATTCAACTGCACACTTACTGAAGTCATTTATATTCTTGCTCAAATTTCCCTGTAGCAGATCATACTCATGACTCTTAGCTATCACAGCCTTCAAACTATCCTGTAACTGATCCCACAAAGCTGGGTGTTTGCATGCCGCATGCATAGCTTCTGACGCTAACACACTGACCTGGCTATATTTCATTCTTTCCTCTGCCCCAGTCCAACCATATCCCAACAGATCGCTTGTGCGCCTCGCGGGCAGTCCCAACCTTGCTTGTTTCGTGAACCGAAGAAGAACTAAACACTTTGGTATTTCAGATATGTTCAAGTACTTCAGTACGTGGAATATGTGTTTGCAAGGTAGACCCTTTCGAAACATTCTTCTGCAGCTGCACCGTATAGGTTCTGCGGAATTTACTGCTGTATACTCCACCCAAAAACGACTATTCCGGTTATTCTTCCAGGCCACGATGTACTGCTGTGATCCATCTCCCAGCTTAATTTCTACAATCTCCATGCCATCAATTTTTCTAAGATCTTCTTGCAACATATAGAAGTTTGCTGGAGTGAAGACATGAGAAGCAGCTATCTCAAGTTCCCTCGATGTAGTAACTGGCACCGGTAAACTCTGTGAGGCTGTGCAGTCATCTCGCGCCTCGTTTTCACGGATACGTACAACGGCGTTCTCATAATGCAAAATCATATCCACCAGCGTCATTTCACCGTCTAGGTGGAGGTGAAGGCATGAGTTTAGGCTTTCACTCCGCTGGTTGCTTTTCATGCCAAGCCAAAACCCCTCTGTCAGATAAGCCGCGGCCCACAGTCTCCTCTTCTTATACATCCGTCTCAACCATGTTACTGTTTTTTCCGACTGCCATCTTTTGGTAAACGCGTGCCATCTCTCCTCAAACGTGGCCGTGGACGTGCTGTAGTACAGAAGAGTTCGGAACTCCTTCAAGGACTTGGGACTGAGGTGAATCTTCATATTTTTTTCTATATGCCACGTACATATACGGTGCCACACGTCTGGCAAGACTTCGCGAATTGCCTTGATCATCGCAGCGTCGGCGTCTGTGATTACACTCTTCGGCATCTTTTGACACATGGACCTCAAAAAAGTCTGCAGCAGCCACACGTATGTCTGTTCGGTCTCGTCCGAAACTATGGCACAACCAAAAACAGTGGTCTTCCGGTGATTGTTAAGACCAACAAAAGGTATGAATGGCATACCATAGCGGTTCATCTTGTACGTGCTGTCAAATACAAGCACGTCGCCAAAGTCCTCATAGTCATGACGAGACTGGGAGTCACACCAGAACATCCTATTCAAGTGTCCTTCCTTATCTAGCATGTACTCGAAAAAGAAGCTAGGATCCCTCTGTTTCCTACTGGCCATGATGCCTATGGCTGTGGCAGCATCACCTTTTGAAAGCAGCTTCCTCTTCTCCCTGGCACAAAGGTTGTATATTTCACGCCTGGTAAAACCAACACCGCCATACCATACATGTTTGCTGATGAGGGAATCCATCATGTCGTGAATTCTAATCCCTGCAGCTCCCATGGACATTATCTCATGCTTCTGAAACTCTTTGATTTTTCTGTGGGACCAAAGAAAAGGTACCTCGTCCGGTCCTGCCAACATATGGCTATGCTTGTCCTCAAAACTTGCAACATACCAAACCCCACGCTTTTGGTCAAGCTTGACAGTCAGGTGTGCTTCGCAAAAGCAGCGTGTCTCGGCTCTGAGCCGACGGCTGTGCCCTTCCTCGGTTAGCAACTTGCTGTCACGTTTCCCTTGTCTGGAACAAACAAACCTCCTATAACGCATAAGATGTGCCTCGGTTTTGGTGTACCTGACCTTATTCTTCCTAATGCTGAAACCATTAGCTTTAGCATAGCTGTTGTAGAAATCATACGCAGCATCCTGAGTCATAAAAGTCATGTCCATTATCTGCATGAACATATCCCTCTTATCATCTGCACTGGCAGTATCTTGGACATTCATTACCCCACCATCATCTGTCACCTACACAATCAAAACATAGCCATGAAAACTGTTTTGTATGGTTTAACATTACTTTCATAGAACATTGATTACACAAATACCTCACTCATGGTGACCAACGACTGCGAATCCCCAGAATCAGGTGCATCTGATGATTCGTCGTTAAGGCCTGTCTCCGCGTCGGATTCACCGTAATAGTCGTATGCATTATGACATTCGGAAATGAACTGAAAAATACAACACAAATACATAATTACTTATCATATAATATTCCAGAATGAATTCAATTTGCATGCCAATAAATTTTTTCACTTACGTACCTGACTAATGTAATCTTCATTTGAGAGCTCCGAATTGTTTTCCTGACCATCATCATGCTCATCCATCTACAAATTTTCAACACAAAAATATAATGTTGTACGATGGCACCAAAAAATTACAACATGGTAATGCCACTCACATTAAAATCTTCCCATTCGTTCCCATTCTCTGACTGATTTCCAAGATCTGAATTGTCATCATCTGACCAATCTTCTATCCAGTCTTTCATCAGTTCTCCAAACTCCATGTCTACCATCATATCAGTTAACTCCTCGTCCGCCATTTCCTACAACAAATGATGAAAACATTATCAATGATGAAATATCAACACATAGCTAACGATCACGGATGTTCTGTAAACAACCCCAACCGAGGCCGTTCAGATCTGCCAAACCAAGCCAGGAAGATGGCCACGGCACCCGTCGTGATCACTTTCTATCGCGAGGAGCAGCACTACAAAACCTAGCTAGATCTGTGATTACCTCTGCCGCCGGATACCTAGGTTAGCCGCCACATCAAATAATGATAGTCCTGGTGGACACAGCCGACGGCAACCGACGCTACGTGAATCCTACACTGAAGAAACCCAGATCACGAGGAGCAGCACTACCGGAACAAGATCCACGATTGCATGCGCCGCCGGGTAGGTAGGTTACCCTCCCCGCTAGGCTAACCACTATATCTGACGGCGGCAGTTCGTTCGATGTTGCCGCGAGCGAGACTAGAGGGGTGCGGGGGGATGCAGGATGCGGTACCTGTGAGCGCTGGAGATTCACGATGTTGCCACGCCCGCTGTCCGACGAGATCGCCGGCGACGAGATAGCCGCGCGACGCTGGAGATCTACCGCGTGAATTATGGAGCTGCGTGAATGCTCGCGAGATTGATGGAGGTGCGTGAATGATTGGATCCGGCAGGTCCTACGTGGTCGTGGGGTCGTGTGATGTTTTTTTTTCGGACCATGTACTATACGTATACGGTCTGGGCTATACAGGGCTTGGTAGGGCTAGACAGGGCTTGGATCTGGGCTACGGCGGGCCAGGAAAAAACAAACTCGCAGGGACAAAAATACCCCTCCGAAATTAGGTTAGGGGGGAGCATCGGAGCAGGCCTCGTCGTTGGTGTCGCAAACGATATGGTGGCTCAGAATACGACGACTGGATCTATGGGAGATGATGGAGACGCAGAGGATGTCGTCATCAACAAAAAAAAGACCTCATGTTGGACTCAATGGTAAGAAAACACACACTCATTTGTCATTCCTTTGCCGTTAGACCATAGATTGTAGTTTCCTGTACTCACCTTTGCTATTAAACCAGAGATTGTAGCTTCTTGTAATCGCCCGTAACAAAAACACACGCGTGCAAAGAGTTCGCACCCCCATGGATGAATAATTATCTTCTTCTTTTTTCCTGTTACAGCATTCATGCTAGCTTGGAACCATAATTTTACAATCAGGTGTCGAGCGAAAAAAATGCTACTAGATCATATTTATTATTTTTGTATCAATAGATCGACATTATTTTTTCAGAAGTGCTCTGCTTATATCGGTCAGTACAACTGGGAATTACATTTAACACCGATTTTGGGGAAAATGCAGTGTTGATTGGCAACACGCCAGAAGAGAGGGATGCCAACCCAAGCAGGCTCCCTGCCATCGAGGCTTCAATGCGAGCTTATGCAGACAACAAGGTTGTCACCGTTGTTAACCTGGCGGTCGGGACTGGTTTTGGCGTCAACAATCTATGGTTTTGGCGTTAGGTATGCCAAAAGCAGGCTGAACGTCCACCGGGGAAAATGTATGCAGGAGTTTGTGTGCGTGTGTGCAGTGAGGATGATTCATTAATTCAAAAAGAGAAAGTGTTTCCTCGCACCTAATTTTTTCCTATTATGTTCTCATATGTTATGGAAATACACTGCAGGGCAAGCCATTGCAATTGAACAGTCACTCGACGAGATGTGGATGCTGTTGGGGAACGTTGCAGAAAATTAAAATTTTTCCTACGGTTTCATCAAGATCCATCTATGAGTTCATCTAAGCAACGAGTCAAGGGAGTGAGTTTGCATCTACATACCACATGTAGATCGCGTACGGAAGCGTTTGAGGGAACGGTGATGATGGAGTCGTACTCGCCGTGATTCAGATCACCGATGACCAAGTGCTGAACGGACAACACCTCCGCGTTCAACACACGTACGGTACGGGCGACGTCTTCTCCTTCTTGATCCAGCAAGGGGGAAGGAGAGGTTGAGGAAGAAGGCTCCAGCAGCAGCACGACGGTGTGATGATGGTGGAGAGGCAGTACTCCGACAGGGCTTCGCCAAGCACACAACGGAGGAGGAGAAGTGTTGGGGAGGGGAGGGGCTGCGCCTTGGCTTGTGGTGTTCAGCCCTCCCCTCACCCCTCTATTTATAGGAGAAGGGGCAAGGGGGGCCGGCCCCTCTAGATGGGATCTAGAGGGGGGTGGCGGCCAGGGAGGGGGGACTTGCCCCCCAAGCAAAGGGGGCGCCCCCTCTAGGGTTCCCCCCCCCCAACCCTAGGCGCATGGGCCCAAGGGGGGGCGCCCAGCCCTCCAGGGGCTGGCTCCTGCCCCACGCGGCCCTTGTGGCCCCCTCCCGGGAGGGGTGGCCCCTCCCAGTGGACCCCCGGAACCCCTCCGGTGGCCCCGGTACAATACCGATATGCCCCCGAAACCTTCCAGTGTCCGTATGTCAACTTCCCATATATAAATCTTTACCTCCGGACCATTCCGGAACTCCTCGTGACGTCCGGGATCTCATCCGGGACTCCGAACAACTTTCGGTAATCACATACAAGTCTTCCTAATAACCCTAGCGTCGCCGAACCTTAAGTGTGTAGACCCTACGAGTTCGGGAGACACGCAGACATGACCGAGACGGCTCTCCGGTCAATAACCAATAGCGGGATCTGGATACCCATGTTGGCTCCCACATGCTCCTCGATGATGTCATCGGATGAACCACGATGTCAAGGATTCAATCAACCCCGTATACAATTCCCTTTGACAATCGGTATGTTACTTGCCCGAGACTCGATCGTCGGTATCCCAATACCTCGTTCAGTCTCGTTATCGGCAAGTCACTTTACTCGTACCGTAATGCATGATCCCGTGACCAAACACTTGGTCACTTTGAGCTCATTATGATGATGCACTACCGAGTGGGCCCAGTGATACCTCTCCGTCATACGGAGTGACAAATCCCAGTCTCGATCCGTGTCAACCCAACAGACACTTTCGGAGATACCTGTAATGCACCTTTATAGTCACCCAGTTACGTTGAGACGTTTGGTACACCCAAAGCACTCCTACGGTATCCGGGAGTTACACGATCTCATGGTCTAAGGAAGAGATACTTGACATTGGAAAAGCTCTAGCAAAACGAACTACACGATCTTGTGCTATGCTTAGGATTGGGTCTTGTCCATCACATCATTCTCCTAATGATGTGATCCCGTTGTCAACGACATCTAATGTCCATAGTCAGGAAACCATGACTATCTGTTGACCAACGAGCTAGTCAACTAGAGGCTTACTAGGGACGTATTGTGGTCTATGTATTCACACGTGTATTACGATTTCCGGATAATACAATTATAGCATGAATAAAAGACAATTATCATGAACAAGGAAATATAATAATAACCCTTTTATTATTGCCTCTAGGGCATATTTCCAACAGTCTCCCACTTGCACTAGAGTCAATAATCTAGTTACATTGTGATGAATCGAACACCCATAGAGTTCTGGTGTTGATCATGTTTTGCTCGCGAGAGAGGTTTAGTCAACGGATCTGCGACATTCAGATCCGTATGTACTTTGCAAATATCTATGTCTCCATCTTGAACATTTTCACGGATGGAGTTGAAACGACGCTTGATGTGCCTGGTCTTCTTGTGAAACCTGGGCTCCTTGGCAAGGGCAATAGCTCCAGTGTTGTCACAGAAGAGTTTGATCGGCCCCGACGCATTGGGTATGACTCCTAGGTCGGTGATGAACTCCTTCACCCAAATTGCTTCATGCGCTGCCTCCGAGGCTGCCATGTACTCCGCTTCACATGTAGATCCCGCCACGACGCTCTGCTTGCAGCTGCACCAGCTTACTGCTCCACCATTCAACATATACACGTATCCGGTTTGTGACTTAGAGTCATCCAGATCTGTGTCGAAGCTAGCGTCGACGTAACCCTTTACGACGAGCTCTTCGTCACCTCCATAAACGAGAAACATGTCCTTTGTCCTTTTTAGGTACTTCAGGATATTCTTGACCGCTGTCCAGTGTTCCTTGCCGGGATTACTTTGGTACCTTCCTACCAAACTTACGGCAAGGTTTACATCAGGTCTGGTACACAGCATGGCATACATAATAGATCCTATGGCTGAGGCATAGGGGATGACGCTCATCTGTTCTTTATCGTTTGCCGTGGTCGGGCATTGAGCCGAGCTCAATCTCACACCTTGCAATACAGGCAAGAACCTCTTCTTAGACTGATCCATTTTGAACTTCTTCAAAATCTTATCAAGGTATGTGCTTTGTGAAAGACCTATGAGGCGTCTCGATCTATCTCTATAGATCTTGATGCCTAATATATAAGCAGCTTCTCCAAGGTCCTTCATTGAAAAACACTTATTCAAGTAGGCCTTAATGCTGTCCAAGAATTCTATATCATTTCCCATCAAAAGTATGTCATCTACATATAATATGAGAAATGCTACAGAGCTCCCACTCACTTTCTTGTAAACGCAGGCTTCTCCATAAGTCTGCATAAACCCAAACGCTTTGATCATCTCATCAAAGCGAATGTTCCAACTCCGAGATGCTTGCACCAGCCCATAAATGGATCGCTGGAGCTTGCACACTTTGTTAGCATTCTTAGGATCGACAAAACCCTCCGGCTGCATCATATACAGTTCTTCCTTAAGATGCCCGTTAAGGAATGCCGTTTTGACGTCCATCTGCCATATCTCATAATCATAGTATGCGGCAATTGCTAACATGATTCGGACGGACTTAAGCTTCGCTACGGGAGAGAAAGTCTCATCGTAGTCAATCCCTTGAACTTGCCGATAACCCTTAGCGACAAGTCGAGCTTTATAGATGGTGACATTACCATCTGCGTCCGTCTTCTTCTTAAAGATCCATTTGTTTTCTATCGCTCGCCGATCATCGGGCAAGTCAGTCAAAGTCCATACTTTGTTTTCATACATGGATTCTATCTCGGATTTCATGGCTTCTAGCCATTTGTTGGAATCTGGGCCCGCCATTGCTTCTTCATAGTTCGAAGGTTCACCGTTGTCCAACAACATGATTTCCAGGACAGGGTTGCCGTACCACTCTGGTGCGGAACGTGTCCTTGTGGACCTACGAAGTTCAGTAGCAACTTGATCCGAAGTACCTTGATCATCATCATTATTTTCCTCTTCAGTTGGTGTAGGCATCACAGGAACATTTTCCTGAGCTGCACTACTATCCTGTTCAAGAGGTAGTACTTCATCGAGTTCTACTTTCCTCCCACTTACTTCTTTCGAGAGAAACTCTTTTTCCAGAAAGCATCCGTTCTTGGCAACAAAGATCTTGCCCTCAGATCTTAAGTAGAGGTATACCCAATGGTTTCTTTAGGGTATCCTATGAAGACGCATTTTTCCGACTTGGGTTCGAGCTTTTCAGGTTGAAGTCTCTTGACATAAGCATCGCATCCCCGAACTTTTAGAAACGACATCTTAGGTTTCTTCCCAAACCATAATTCATACGGTGTCGTCTCAACGGATTTAGACGGTGCCCTACTTAAAGTGAATGTAGCTGTCTCTAGAGCGTATCCCCAAAATGATAGCGGTAAATCGGTAAGAGACATCATAGATCGCACCATATCCAATAGAGTGCGATTACGACGTTCGGACACACCGTTTCGCTGAGGTGTTCCAGGCGGCGTGAGTTGTGAAACGATTCCACATTTTCTTAAGTGTGTACCAAATTCGTGACTTAAATATTCTCCTCCACGATCCGATCATAAGAATTTTATCTTTCGGTCACGTTGATTCTCTACTTCATTCTGAAATTCCTTGAACTTTTCAAAGGTCTCAGACTTGTGTTTCATCAAGTAGACATACCCATATCTACTCAAGTCATCAGTGAGAGTGAGAACATAACGATATCCTCGCGAGCCTCAACGCTCATTGGACCGCACACATCGGTATGTATGATTTCCAACAAGTTGGTTGCTCGCTCCATTGTTCCGGAGAACGGGGTCTTGGTCATTTTGCCCATGAGGCATGGTTCGCATGTGTCAAATGATTCATAATCGAGAGACTCTAAAAGTCCATCAGCATGGAGCTTCTTCATGCGCTTGACACCAATGTGACCAAGGCGGCAGTGCCACAAGTATGTGGGACTATCGTTATCAACTTTACATCTTTTGGCATTCACGCTATGAATATGTGTAACATTACGTTCGAGATTCATTAAGAATAAACCATTGACCATCGGGGCATGACCATAAAACATATCTCTCATATAAATAGAACAACCATTATTCTCGGATTTAAATGAGTAGCCATCTCGTATTAAACGAGATCCAGATACAATGTTCATGCTCAAACTTGGCACTAAATAACAATTATTGAGGTTTAAAACTAATCCCGTAGGTAAATGTAGAGGTAGCGTGCCGACGGCGATCACATCGACCTTGGAACCATTCCCGACGCGCATCGTCACCTCGTCCTTCGCCAGTCTCCGCTTATTCCGCAGCTCCTGCTGTGAGTTACAAATGTGAGCAACGGCACCGGTATCAAATACCCAGGAGTTACTACGAGTACTGGTAAGGTACACATCAATTACATGTATATCAAATATACCTTTAGTGTTGCCGGCCTTCTTGTCCGCTAAGTATTTGGGGCAGTTCCGCTTCCAGTGACCCTTCCCCTTGCAATAAAAGCACTCAGTTTCAGGCTTGGGTCCATTCTTTGACTTCTTCCCGGCAACTGGCTTACCGGGCGCGGCAACATCTTTGCCGTCCTTCTTGAAGTTCTTCTTACCCTTGCCCTTCTTGAACTTAGTGGTCTTATTGACCATCAACACTTGATGTTCTTTCTTGATTTCAACCTCTGCTGACTTCAGCATTGAAAATACTTCAGGAATGGTCTTCACCATCCCCTGCATATTGTAGTTCATCATAAAGCTCTTGTAGCTCGGTGGGAGAGACTGAAGAATTCTGTCAATGACCGCCTCATCTGGGAGGTTAATGTCCAGCTGGGACAGGCGGTTGTGCAACCCAGACATTTTGAGTATGTGCTCACTGACAGAACTATTTTCCTCCATCTTACAACTATAGAACTTGTCGGAGACTTCATATCTCTCGACCCGGGCATGAGCTTGGAAAACTAGTTTCAGCTCCTCGAACATCTCATATGCTCCGTGTTGCTCAAAACGCTTTTGGAGCCCCGGTTCTAAGCTGTAAAGCATGCCGCACTGAACAAGGGGGTAACCATCAGCACGAGACTGCCAAGCATTCATAATGTCTTGGTTCTCTGGGATGGGAGCGTCACCTAGCGGTCCTTCTAGGACATCTTGTTTCCTGGCAGCTATGAGGATGATCCTCAGGTTCCGGACCCACTCCGTATAGTTGCTGCCATCATCTTTCAGCTTGGTTTTCTTTAGGAACGCGTTGAAGTTCATGTTGACATGAGCGTTGGCCATTTGATTTACAAGACATATTTTGCAAAAAAAATTAGACTAAGTTCATGATAATTAAGTTCATCTTATCAAATTATTATAATGAACTCCCACTCAGATTAGACATCCCTCTAGTCATCTAAGTGTTACACGATCCGAGTCCACTAGGCCGTGTCCGATCATCACGTGAGACGGACTAGTCATCGTCGGTGAACATCTCCAAGTTGATCGTATCTTCCATACGACTCGTGTTCGACCTTTCGGTCTCTGTGTTCCAAGACCATGTCTGTACATGCTAGGCTCGTCAAGTTAACCCTAAGTGTTCTGCATGTGTAAATCTGTCTTACACCCGTTGTATGTGAACGTAAGGATCTATCACACCCGATCATCACGTGGTGCTTCGAAACGACGAACTTTAGCAATGGTGCACAGTTAGGGGGAACACTTTCTTGAAATTATTATAAGGGATCATCTTATTTACTACCGCCGTTCTAAGTAAACAAGATGCATAAAACATAATAAACATCACATGCAATTATATAGTAGTGACATGATATGGCCAATATCATATAGCTCCTTTGATCTCCATCTTCGGGGCTCCATGATCATCTTCATCACCGGCCTGACACCATGATCTCCATCATCATGATCTCCATCATTGTGTCTTCATGAAGTTGTCACGCCAACGACTACTTCTACTTCTATGGCTAACGCGTTTAGCAATAAAGTAAAGTAATTTACATGGCGTTCTTCAATGACACGCAGGTCATACAAAAAATAAAGACAACTCCTATGGCTCCTGCCAGTTGTCATACTCATCGACATGCAAGTCGTGATTCCTATTACAAGAACATGATCTCATACATCACAATATATCATTCATCACAACTTCTGGCCATATCACATCACATGACAATTGCTGCAAAAACAAGTTAGACGTCCTCTAATTGTTGTTGCATCTTTTACGTGGCTGCAATTGGGTTCTAGCAAGAATGTTTTCTTACCTACGAATAACCACAATGTGATTTTGTCAACTTCTATTTACCCTTCATAAGGACCCTTTTTATCGAATCCGCTCCAACTAAAGTGGGAGAGACAGACACCCGCCAGCCACCTTATGCAACTAGTGCATGTCAGTCGGTGGAACCGGTCTCACGTAAGCGTACGTGTAAGGTTGGTCCGGGCCGCTTCATCCCACAATACCGCTGAAGCATGATAAGACTAGTAGCGGCAAGCAAGTTGACAAGATCTACGCCCACAACAAAATTGTGTTCTACTTGTGCAATAGAGAACTACGCATAGACCTAGCTCATGATGCCACTGTTGGGGAACGTTGCAGAAAATTAAAATTTTTCCTACGGTTTCACCAAGATCCATCTATGAGTTCATCTAAGCAACGAGTCAAGGGACTGAGTTTGCATCTACATACCACTTGTAGATAGCGTACGGAAGCGTTTGAGGGAACGGTGATGATGGAGTCGTACTCGCCGTGATTCAGATCACCGATGACCAAGTGCTGAACGGACAGCACCTCTGCGTTCAACACACTTACGGTACGGGCGACGTCTCCTCCTTCTTGATCCAGCAAGGGGGAAGGAGAGGTTGAGGAAGAAGGCTCCAGCAGCAGCACGACGGCGTGATGATGGTGGAGAGGCAGTACTCCGACAGGGCTTCGCCAAGCACACAACGGAGGAGGAGAAGTGTTGGGGAGGGGAGGGGCTGCGCCTTGGCTTGTGGTGTTCAGCCCTCCCCTCACCCCTCTATTTATAGGGGAAGGGGCAAGGGGGGCCGGCCCCTCTAGATGGGATCTAGAGGGGGGCGGCGGCCAGGGAGGGGGGACTTGCCCCCCAAGCAAAGGGGGCGCCCCCTCTAGGGTTCCCCCCCCCCAACCCTAGGCGCATGGGCCCAAGGGGGGCCGCCCAGCCCTCCAGGGGCTGGCTCCTGCCCCACGCGGCCCTTGTGCCCCCCCCCCCGGGAGGGGTGGCCCCTCCCGGTGGACCCCCGGAACCCCTCCGGTGGCCCCGGTACAATACCGATATGCCCCCGAAACCTTCCGGTGTCCGTATGTCAACTTCCCATATATAAATATTTACCTCCGGACCATTCCGGAACTCCTCGTGACGTCCGGGATCTCATTCGGGACTCCGAACAACTTTCGGTAATCACATACAAGTCTTCCTAATAACCCTAGCGTCGCCGAACCTTAAGTGTGTAGACCCTACGGGTTCGGGAGACACGCAGACATGACCGAGATGGCTCTCCGGTCAATAACCAACAGCTGGATCTGGATACCCATGTTGGCTCCCACATGCTCCTCGATGATGCCATCGGATGAACCACGATGTCGAGGATTCAATCAACCCCGTATACAATTCCCTTTGACAATCGGTATGTTACTTGCCCGAGACTCGATCGTCGGTATCCCAATACCTCGTTCAGTCTCGTTACTGGTAAGTCACTTTACTCGTACCATAATGCATGATCCCGTGACCAAACAGTTGGTCACTTTGAGCTCATTATGATGATGCACTACCGAGTGGGCCCAGTGATACCTCTCCGTCATACGGAGTGACAAATCCCTGTCTCGATCCGAGTCAACCCAACAGACACTTTCGGAGATACCTGTAATGCACCTTTATAGTCACCCAGTTATGTTGTGACGTTTGGTACACCCAAAGCACTCCTACGGTATCCGGGAGTTACACGATCTCATGGTCTAAGGAAGAGATACTTGACGTTGGAAAAGCTCTAGCAAAACGAACTACACGATCTTGTGCTATGCTTAGGATTGGGTCTTGTCCATCACATCATTCTCCTAATGATGTGATCCCGTTGTCAACGACATCTAATGTCCATAGTCAGGAAACCATGACTATCTGTTGACCAACGAGCTAGTCAACTAGAGGCTTACTAGGGACGTATTGTGGTCTATGTATTCACACGTGTATTATGATTTCCGGATAATACAATTATAGCATGAATAAAAGACAATTATCATGAACAAGGAAATATAATAATAACCCTTTTATTATTGCCTCTAGGGCATATTTCCAATAGATGCCCCGCGTTGATGAGGGTTCTTAGGTCTGATGATAAAGGATAGTACATATGTGAGCACAAAGCAGAGCACAACCATGCACTCTCAGTTAACTATATGGAGAAGCTGCACTGGAAACCGCACCAACACATAGATAGATACACCAGAGACTTGGTGAAACAGCTGAGAGGGAACAATATAAGCCTGAGAAGGTTTATAGCGTGGTTGGAAGTTTTTTAAGATCTGTGAAGGAGGTGCCATTCATAAAGAGGTCTCTCAAAACTCTTTGTGGAAAACTTAAGAGAGAGTAATAGGAGAAAGATGCCATAAAAACAATAGAGGTTCTCAATGCAATGTGGGTTGAAGATCCTGAGTTTAAATACAATGGGCAGGTTGATCGTGATGGTCGAGTCCAGACTTTGATGTGGACAATTGGGGGAAGCATCGAGCAGTTTAGGTGTTTTGGCGATGTTGTCACGTTGGATACCACATACAAAACTAATCTATATGACATGCCATTTGGTCTCTTCGTTGGTGTCAACAATCACTTCCAAAGCATTATTTTTGGAGGTGTGCTGATGTGCAATAAGAAAATCGACACCTTCAAGTGGATAATTACAAAGTTCTTCCAGATGATAGGAGCTCCACAGCCGCGCACAATCCTCACAGGTATTAAGAAAATGTTATCGTGTAGTTACAAGTGTTGATCTTCTTTTTAAGCATGATGTAAAAAGGCTTTCCTCCTGGTATGTGCTAACAAAAAACTGTTGCTTTTAGACCAAGCTCGTGCAATGGAGGTTGCCATAGAAGATGTCATGCCACATACAACACATCGGTGGTGCAAATGGCATGTGTTGAAGAAAGCAAAAGAGTGTCTTGGGCCACTGCTAGGCAAGGATAGTGAGTTCAAACAGGAGTTCAACAAGATGGTGCATCACATGGTTAGTGAGAAATAATTTGAGGATGGTCGGGCATGTATGGTTGAGAAGCATGGTCTACAAAAAAATGCATTTCTCACCCAAATATGAGGCCCGGATGAAATGGGCTAAAACTTTACTTCATGGATGCTTTTTGCGCCAATATATCTGGCACACAACGTAGTGAAAGTGCAAACCATTTGCTCAAACCATTTGACCTGCACCAACACACCCAAGGCTGATTTCTATGGTTGATTTTATTTGTTTTCTATGCTTGAAACATGACAGTTTCATGTAACCATGCTTATGTGGATGTCAGACTGCTAATGACTACTTCACATATTAGTGAATCTCTATATCTGTAGTATCATTTGTTGTCGGAGAATTGCTTGGAAACGATGTGTGTTGGTGTGAAAATCACTTGTTTGATCTTTTTTCGCTCAAGCTGTGTTGCTTTGATTGGTCTACCATTTAGGATGAGCAGTCTCCACCTAATGTTGGTCTCCACCCGAACCTCGCCGCATTCCAGGCACATGATGAGCGGCAGGTGCTGTCACCTTTCCCTGGAATGAACCGAGGATGAAGATGAATCCATGTCGATTTTGTTTGAGCTGGGTGCGGCAACGATGGAGAGCCAACACCTATAAGTAGCCCATGAGACCAAGGCAACGGCAGGACCTCAATGATCGACCCAAACGGCTCCCTGCCCATCTACCAAGCGCACATGTTGACGGAGTCAAACCCGTGCCATGCAGCGCGTGACCACAACATGCAGCTGTGCTGCACTCATGTGCCTGCTAAAGTACGGTGAGCCCGCACGATTTATTTAGTAGCAAATACGGGGCTGTGCAGCCGACTCTCCTATAAATACAGTAAAAATACGATAGCGTCATACTTGCGTGGCACCGATCGCAACGAGCACCGACGGGGCTGATTTTGGCATGCAGGGTGCTCGGCCACCAAAGGCCATTTTCGGTAACATGTACTTGTACTCCCATGACAACCATAGCTTCCTTCCATGCATGCACACATGAAGCAGGAGCTGCATTGTTTAATCATTTAGCATCTTGGAATCTATACTAATGTAATGTTCGTGGAATGTTTCTGTGCTACTTGTCCATCGGCCGACCCAGCTATGGTGCCGATACACTGCTACCCAGGCTACGCGCATACATTTCGGTACGTGCGCGCGTTGCACTGTTGCTGCTTACGCAAAAATTCTTGAGAAAAGATACCAACGAAGGTTTTGACTACTTCTTGCTAATTCTCCATCTCTGCATGCTCCTTCTTCACCGCCTTTTCAAAAGCTATCGAATTCTTTCATCAATGAGATTGTGAATTTCTAGGGATTGCGGGCTTTGATTTTTTTTCTTGTTATAAAACCATGCATGTTTTGTAAGGACAACTATAGTAATTCGCGTTCAAATCATGCTATAGTATTCACCTGCTATAAGGCTATAATGAATCTCCACGGATTCTCTAAAGTCTACACCTAGCACCAACCTTTCTCAACAACTCGAGGTGTGATGCTTGCACTCTTAACTATAAATATTTAAGAAGAAAAGATTGAAAATTCTTAGGGGCGATTGCTTTAAGATTGGTAAAGTTCTTTGGTCTTAAATTCTATATTTTGAATTGGAAGATCAAATTAAGTTCCGTTTGCATAATTGTGTTCATTGTGATGAGAGTTTTCGAGCAAAATCATTCTTGAATACATTTTGACAACTTTGTAAAATTTCGAGCAAGATCATTCTTGAATTCTTCTGAACCTTGGTGAATTTATTATTCATCCCATCAAGTTTTAGTAGTTCTGTTAAATTGTGATCCAAATTCTAGTACCGGGTTGACTAGACGTAGTACAACCAGTGTGGGCGTTGCGTTGACGTCGACGCGTACGAGTACAACTCGTTTACTTGTCCTCCAGGGACTCTCATGTGTTGCCCTCATATATACCCCATGTAGTCGCACCTAAGACGGTCTATCGTCTCGTGCTTGTAATACTCCTCCATTATAGTGATTGCGCCTTCGTGCGTCCATGGTTTTCTCCCGCAAGGGTTTTCACGTAAAAATCTGTGTCTCTCATGTCTCGTTTATTCTCGTTATTATCTAACAAGTGATATACAGAGCCAAGTTGCAATATACGAGATTTGAGTACAAGAGAGGATTAGGGTTCCGCGTCCCTGCGCCGCCGCCGCGGTGATCCGCCGAGCCCGACCGAAGTTTGAGCCGATCGATTGCTGCTGCCCACGTATAGGCTACAAGTCCCAAGAACAAGCTGCCGCTGCTGCTACTTTCTTTGGCGTGAAGACCGATCAAGTCCACAGGCTGCTCCTCAATCGTGACGTGAGGTTGATCATAGTGGGGAGTAACTTAGACTAGTAACATGTATATGTTACTAGTCCATGTTACTATCTTTATAATGGGTAGTAACATATGGATGGTAACATACAAGCCTTTATTAGTTGAGACATAGACTCATTCTTCCTCGGGGTGTGTTATGTTGCAGTAACATACTATGTTACCACAAGCACCTCTCCCCTCATTAACTCCATGCCACATAAGCAAATTTGTGTTGAGATGTGTTATGTTACTACCTAAGTTACTCCCACTATGACTAGCCTGAAGACAGTACTACTAGTACTCACGGTTCTCAAGATCTGATTAATCTAGTAGCCTTGCTACTTCACGTGAAGGTTAAGATCTGCTACTAGCCTACTACTTCACGTGAGGAGAAAACTGAGGAGAAACAGTGATTGTAAGGCTTTGTAAAAAATTCAACTCCATTTGCATAATAATATTTTGTAGGAAGTTTTGAGCGAGAAAATTGCCGCCGCTCTATGGTTAAAACTGGAAGGGATTTGCATGACTAAAGATCTCACCAGCAAGATGCATCTGAAGCAAAAATTATTCCTGCACAGGTTACCCGAGGGTCGTAATGTTTTGAATCATATTTCAGAATTTAAAGAGATCATATCTGATCTAGCTGCAATGGAGGTTAAGTATGAAGAGGAAGATACTGCTTTAATGTTACTTGTTCACTGCCAAGTTCTTATACCAATTTTTGAGACACCATATTATACAGTCGTGATACTCTCACACTTAATGAAGTTTATGAAGCTTTGAACTCTAAGGAGAAGATGAAATTATTGGTGCCTCATGATGGTTCAAGTTCGTCCCAAGCCGAGGGATTATCTGTTCGTGGTAGGACAAAGGAGAAGAACTCCAATGATGGAAACAGAGGCAAAAGTAAGAACGGCCACAAGGGCCGGTCGCAATCCAGAGACAAGAAGTATTGCAGATATTGCAAGAGAGACGGGCATGACATCTCAGAGTGTTTCAAGTTGTAGAATAAAGAAAAGAGGAAAGGTAACAAACAAGGTGAAAATTCTGCTAAGGTTGCTCGCGATGATAGTTCCGATGATGCTCTTGTCGTTATTGCTGGATGTGCTGAGACCAATGATGAGTGGGTACTTGACACTGCATGCACTTTTCATATGTGTCCACATAGAGATTGGTTTAATACTTTTGATTCCACTACTTCTGCTGGTTCCGTTTTGGGTTTTGATTATTCACCATGCAAGATTGAAGGCATAGGTTCCGTTCGAATCAAGATGTTTGATGGTACAATCAGAACTTTGACAGATGTTCGGTATATTCCGAAGATGAAGAGAAATCTTATCTCTGTTAGTGCCCTTGATGCAAAGGGGTACAAGTATTCAGGTGGAGATAGTGTTTTGAAGGTCACCAAAGGCTCCCTTGTTGTGATGAAAGGTGACTTAAGTTCGACGAATGGTCTTTATTACCTTTGAGGTTCTATCGTTTCAGGTAATGCTACTCCAGCTATTTCAAAGAATTCTGATTGTGATGCTGCTAACCTTTGGCATATGCGTCTTGGACATATGAGTGAACTTGGTTTAGCAGAGTTAAATAAGAGAGGGCTTCTTGATGGATATGAACCTGATAAACTGAAATTTGCGAGCATTGTATTTTTGGCAAGCACAAGAGGGTGGAGTTCAACACTTCGACTCATACAACTGAAAGTATTCTTGATTATGTCCGTTCTGATTTATGGGGACCATCTCGCAAGAAGTCATTAGGTGGTGCAAGTTACATGCTGACTATTATTGATGATTATTCAAGAAAATTTTGGCCTTATTTCTTGAAGCATAAATATGAAGCATATTCAGCATTTAAGGAGTGGAAGGTTATGATTGAGAGGCAAACTGAAAAGAAGGTAAAAACACTTTGAACTGATAATGGTATGGAATTCTGTTCTAAGCAATTTAAGAATTATGGCAAGTCTGAAGGCATTGTCAGACATTACACCGTTCCTTATACTCCTCAACAAAACGGTATTGCCGAGCGTATGAACAGGAACATTATTTCTAGAGCCCGTTGCATGTTGTCCAATGCAGGTTTGCATAGGCGTTTTTGGGCTGATGCCGCTTCCACTGCTTGTTATCTCATTAATCGGTCACCATCTATTGCTCTTAATAAGAAAACTCCAATTGAGGTATGGTCTTGTTCACCTGCTGATTATTCACATTGAGAGTTTTTGGTTGCACTGCTTATGCTCATGTTGATAATGGAAAGTTGGAGCCTAGGGCTGTTAAGTGCATCTTTCTTGGTTATAAATTTGGTGTTAAAGGTTTTAAATTGTGGAATCCTGAAACCCAAAAGGTGGTTATTAGCAGAAATGTATCTTTAATGAATCCACTATGTTGCATGATGTTTCATCTACTAATGTTCCTGTTGAGAGTGAATAGCAGCCAACTATTCAGTAGTCTACTGTTCAGGTGGAGCATGTTATTGAAACAGGTGATACATCTGGTAATGAAATTATTGATGCACATGAAGAACCCGTCGTTGATGATGAACATGTCACTCCCACTCCAAATCAGCCTATTGTTCCACCCAGTTGGAATCTTGCACGTGACAGAGTTAGGCGGGGTATTAATAAACCTGACAGGTTAATTGAAGAGTGCAATATTGTTTCTTTTGCTTTATCTATTGCAGAAGAAATTGAAGGTAATTCTGAGCCTTCTTCATATTCCGAGGCTATTATTTCTGGTGATAGTAATAAGTGGATGACTGCTATGCATGACGAGATGGAATCACTTGAAAAGAATGGCACTTGGGATTTAGTAAAATTGCCTAGAGAGAAGAAACCTATTCGTTGCAAGTAGGTTTTCAAGAGGAAAGAAGTTGTTTCTCCTAATGATGAGACAAGATATAAAGCAAGGTTAGTTGCTAAAGGTTATAGCCAGATTCCAGGTATTGACTATAACGAAGTCTTTTCTCCTGTTGTGAAGCATAGCTCTATTCGCACTTTACTCAGTATTGTTGCCATGCATGATTTTGAGCTTGAATAATTGGATGTTAAAACTGCATTCTTACATGAAGAATTAGAAGAGGATATTTATATGGAACAACCTGAAGGTTTTGTTATCCTGGAAAAGAAAAGCTTGTCTGTAAGTTAAAGAAATCTCTTTATGGATTGATGCAATCCCCTAGACAGTGGTACAAGAGATTTGACACCTTTATGCTCTCTCAAGGTTTCAAAAGGTCTAATTATGATAGTTGTGTTTATTTGAAAATTGTCAATGGTTCAACTATTTATTTGCTCCTTTATGTTGATGATATGCTTATTGCTGCAAAGAGTATGTCAGAGATAAATGAACTAAAGAAGCAATTGAGTACTGAATTTGAGATGAAGGATTTGGGTGCAGCAAAGAAAATTCTTGGCATGGAAATATCCAGAGATAGACCATCTGGAAAGGTATATCTAAGTCAGAAGGGATATATTGATAAAGTTCTTCGTCATTTTAATATGCATAATGCCAAGCCGGTGAGTACACCGTTAGCTGCACACTTCAAATTGTCATCAGCTTTATGTCCTAAGTCAGATTCCGATATTGAGTACATGTCTAGAGTTCCCTATTCGAGTGCAGTTGGTTCACTTATGTATGCCATGGTTTGTTCTCGTCCAGATTTATCTTATGCATTGAGTGTTGTTAGTAGATACATGGCTAATCTTGAAAAAGAGCATTGGAAAGCAATTCAGTGGATTTTCAGATACCTGCGAGGTACTTCTAGTGCTTATTTACAATTTGGGAAAACTGGAGATGGACTTGTTGGTTTTGTTGATTATGATTTTGCTTGTGATTTGGATAAGAGAAGATCACTCACAGGTTATGTTTTCACCATTGGTGGTTGTGTTGTGAGTTGGGGAGCAACTTTGCAGTCTATTGTGGCTTGTTTCACTACTGATGCCAAGTATATGGCTATTTCTAAGGCATGCAAATAACCTATCTGGTTGAAAGGTTTGTACACTAAGCTTTGCGGAGATTCATCTTGCCCTACCATATTTAGTGACAGTCAAAGTGCTATATATCTTACCAAGAATCCAATGTACCATGAGAGAATAAAGCACATTGATGTCAGATATCACTATATCCGAGATGTTGTTGCTGAAGGTGATTTGAAGGTATGCAAGATAAGTACTCATGATAATCCTGCTGATATGATCACAAGGTCAGTTCTGACCAATAAGTTTGAGCTTTGCTCAGGCTTAGTTGGTATTTCTCATTAGTCCTATGGACTTTGACGCACAATGTGTTTATGCTGATTTGGATGGAGTTATTCACTTTCTTCGACTACTGGAGGGAATTTGGCTCAAGGTGGAGATTGTTAAATTGTGATCCAAATTCTAGTACTGTGTTGACTAGACGTAGTACAACCGGTGTGTGGGCGTTGCATTGACGTCGACGCGTACGAGTACAACTCGTTTACTTGTCCTCCAAGGTCTCTCATGTGTTGCCCTCATATATACCCCATGTAGTCGCACCTAAGACGGTATGTCGTCTCGTGCTTGTAATACTCCTTCATTATAGTGATTGCGTCTTCGTGCGTCCGTGGTTTTCTCCCGCAAGGGTTTCCACGTAAAAATCTGTGTCTCTCGTGTCTCGTTTATTCTCGTTATTATCTAACAAGTTCAAACATGTCAAAACATATTCAGGAGTGGTCTTGTTTCAAAGTCCTCATCGTAAGGAAACAACTAAACAATACATATAAATTGAACTTATGGTTCAAAAGATATAATAGGTCAAAATTTTAAAGTCAAGAGAAAAAGCTGAAAGATGAGATTGATGGAGCTTCCAAAGAGTGAGAAAAGTTGGACGCATGGACCCATCTAAGGCAATTATGGGCTAAAGCACATGCAGAGACCAAACATATTTCTGAATCACGAGGCAATCAGACGGTAAAAAATCTGCGTGCTACCGCACATGTGTGTACAAATCCTTTTAATATTGTCAAAAAAAATCGAGAGTATGCCTAAGCGTACCATATTTTTATACAAGGCAGAAATCAATTACAAGATACTACAACTTGCTGCGAACAACAAGTGCAGTTTGAACTCCACACTCCACCGCGACGAGTACAAACACAATAGAAAAGAGCCTGCCCTAAGCCAATCAGCTAGCCGGGTCAGACAAAAACCGGTAGCCTCGAAGAGCAACAACTCCAACCGGATTTCCCTTGCCAACGCACTACCACCCTTGAATGCCTAAGATGAGACGGCAAGTGAATAGCAGGACTCGGTCAGCCCTGAGAAAGCCATCATCTTCGAATCACCAGCAGCTGCATACATAACGCCCACGAAGACTGACTCGGGCAGCGGCAAGCACCGGAGAACCACAGACAGAAACCAGGCCAGGTCTCCACATGCGATGCTCTCAACAGAGTAACGACGCCACACCGCCGCCATCGCCGGTCCTGCAACGGACAAGGATTTCGCCTGAAGACCACAATCCGATCAAGGAGGGGAGATGCTGACACACTCGGTGACGCCTCCAAGGAGGAAAACGACACCAACGGGCACCGTCGCCACCGGCTCCGGAACGAGCAGGATTTTCATCCGAACCATTGCACCTCTCCCACCCCCATCAATAGATTGGCCATACTATCGGAGTCACACCGCCGCTGTCGCAACATCTCATCATCGTGTCCAGACCATCGCGGTACATCGCCCACGCTTGGTGGAGAGCGGCCTGACCACCAACCAGCACCTGCACGGTTGTGGAAACCACCTCGCCAGCACCCATCCATCCTCAACAACAACCAAGCTCCGCTGGCACACCATGCTGCTACTATAACCTGGGGCCACACATGGTAGAAACCGAGGCCCTGAATCGCCCATGCGAATGCGCACGCCCACCATGGTGCTCCCCTGTGCGAGCCCCTACTCCGACCACTAGCATGTAACCAATGCAAATCCTGGCCGCGACGCCACCAACACCACAAAGGAGCCGCCTTCGTCCGAGACAAGTTGGCGTAAGAGCCACAACGCGCGCCCCGGCCATCGCATCAAATTCCATTCGCCGCTCCCGGCACCACCACACGAGATCTGCATCCACCAAGGCCCCACGCCGCAACCTCCTGCACCCACCACCAAGCTCGAAGAAGACCACTACCCCGCTCCACCATGCGACCGCACACCACCTCTCCCCTGCTCTCCACCGTGCATCACATCCACCAGCATCACCACGTCGGGCAAGAGCCGCCACCGACACCCCCATGGTGCCCAGAGGCCGCCAAGACCCGACGAACACCACGCCTCGCGCGCTGCCATGGCCCAGACCCGAGCACCACCAGATCCAGATCGGGACGGGGTCACGGGCCCCAGGCCGCAGCCGCCACGGAGGCCACACCACTGGACGATGCCCTGCCCTCCACCCCCACAAGAGAACTGAGCCAGCACTAGAGCTCTGCCGCACCATGCCGCCAAACCGCCACCGGGATAACTCACGCCGCCGGGGGGACGCGCCAGGGAGAGGCCCCGTCGAGGCCAGCACTGCCCTGGCTTTGCCCAGCAGTGGCCCCTAGCGGCAGCGAGGGGGGAGGGAGGTTGGAGGAGACCGGCGGCGGGGGAAGCTAGGGTTTCCCAGAGTCGCCTGAGAGAGGGACGCGGGGGATGGGGACGACCCGGGGAGTAGAGTTGACTGTAATTGTACCAATATTGTCAAATTTTTGAGTACATGTTTCACCTGACCCCACCTTTCCTATCAAATTTAAAGATCCATTCAATAATGTCAAATTAATCGGCATATATTGTACTTCCCTAAAATATAATCAAAGTTATATGGGCAAACAAGCATAGAAGGATCAATAGTACAAGAATATTATTATTATTTTTTGCGAGAAAACTTCGGATCTATTCTTCTTCAATCATGGCAGTACAACGGACACCAGAAATGATAAAATTACATCCAGTTTTGTAGACCACCTAGCGACGAATACAAGCACTGAAGCGAGCCGAAGACGCGCCCCTGTCATCGCCCCTCCCTCACCGGGGGAAAATATCTAGTGCTACCAAGCCTTAAGTGCTCCCATGATACGTGCTTCTGGGCCGTTGGATTCTCAGATCGGACGGCTCTCAATTGCTTTGCAACACTTGCATAAAAGCCTCCGAGAAGTCCAAAATTTGCGCATAGGTCCAGCAGATCCAACATCTCCTGGATACCGTCCGATCTAAGAATCCGATGGCCCAGATGTTCGTATCATGGTAGCATTTAAGCGTAGGGAGCACCAGATACTCTCCCCCCTCACCGGAGCCGGGCAAAACTTGTTGTAGTAGACAGTCATGAAATCGTTGTGCTAAGGCCTCATAGGACCATCGCACCAAAACAGCAACCACCGCTGATGAAGAGATGCATAGATCGGAAGGATCCAACCTAAAGACACACAAACACAGAAGAATAAAGACCGGATCCAAGTGGATGCACCAAAAACAATCACCGAGCGAATCCCGTGAGATCCGCTGAAGACATACCTTCTTACGTCCTCCAACAATGCTAGATGAACCACAGGAACTGGGCTAGGCGGAGAGAATGTTATTCCATCATCAGGGAGCTGACACCGTCTCGCCTTTCTGAGCCGGACACCAACCCTAACAAAACTCAAAAAGCATTTCAAAACTGAGTCATCCCGCTAGCAAGGGTCGATATCCACCATGCCTTCATGGCCCTAGCGCCGCCGGAGATGAGGCGAACAAGTGGCGGCGCCGGTCGGGGGGCAGAGGAACCCTAGGCCTTTTTCTTTTGAGATACGACCGCGGATGGGTGTCGAGGCAAGGGCGTAGGTGCACTAGTACTATTGTTCATTATTATTTGTGATCTGATGGCGCACACATAATAACGACGTCTTATATGCATGCACCCAATGACTATACGAAGTTAATGCTGTTGCACATCAATTAGCTAAGCTGACTAGGGGTCCCTTTTGTAGTAGCTTCCTTGATGAGCCTCCTGAGAGCAGGTACAATAGGGTGACATAAGCAGGCTATAAGAAATATAATAATATATCTTTACTTAGTTGGAGGAGAGAGAAGAGATGCGGGCTCTTGGTTAGGCTAGTCATAGTGGGGAGTATCATATACTAGTATCATGCATATGATACTAGTGTATGATACTACCTTCATAGTGCATAGTATCATAAAGTAGTACCATAGATGAACATATTTATTACCATGCATGACACAAAGTAGCATAACATTTAACATGATACGGTATCTACCTATGTTACTCTAACCCTCTCTTTTTTAATTGTGTGCCACATAAACATGTTTGCTAGTCCCAAGTGCATGTTACCGGTTATGTTACCCCCACTATGGCCAGCCTTAGGCTAGTTCCAATGCATTGGTGCTTACATGAGGTGCTAAGCACATTAAAAACTTTAGCAACTAAAGCCCCCAATGCATAGGTGCTTAACTTGTTGGTGCTATGCATCCTTCATTTAATGATTTTGCAACTAAAGTTCTTCATGCATTGGTGGGATCCTTCTAATTTAAGTGTTTTGCCTAGGTTCTTACGCTTGGCATTGTTTTTTCCTCGGGTCACCACACTCATCTCTCTCCTATTAATTACCTTGCCACATCAGATTTTTTGCCTACATGGCAGCCTTAGCATCTGTACAAGGTGGAGCATTGGGAGGGGCCTTAGTAGCCAGCTGCAACATGAGACCCAAGACACTTTATGAGGATGTAAGGTGGGTTAACTATTGATAAACTAGTACATATTTAAAACTTACTATTGTACATGCGGCTAAGAGGTTCGTTGTAGATGACATGACAACTTTTTATAGCCGACCGTTGGTTGTATTATTAACCACGCTCAGCTCATCTCTCTTGTTAAACAAGTAATTAACCTTGACGCATGGTAATAAAGAGAGGACCATGTTATCAAAGAAAAAGTGAGAAAGGTCGGAGCGGAGAGGCGGTGGGCGGCCGTGCAGAGGTGGAGAATTAGCAAAAGCAGCAACAGGACTGGGCAGCAACAGGGCCGCATAACCAGCTATCGTTATCGGCAATAAAAGAGCTACGCCAAGCATCACGAGGTTAGGGATTCCAGAATATGCTGAATGATTAACAACTCAGCTCGTGGCTCATGTGTGCATGCATGCCTTATTTAGCCAAAAAGCTATTGGACTAAGACCTATGTTCCCGAGCTCAGATGCCACACACGTACAGACCTATGTTCACAAATAGCAAGCTACTTTAACTAGCCCAGTGATCAACAAAGTATCAGTGGAATCTCTCGAAAACGACATGCGTATAGCATGCAAGAAGTTGCTAGCCTGCTGCACACAGCATGTACCACGGCTTTGCAAAAAGGGTCAGAACAAAGCTTTGCTGAAACTCATCATGAAACGACATATCACCCAAGCTAAAGCCGTTGCTGGCGTAAACACGAGACTTGGACCGGCCCGATCTCGTCAACGTCAAAGGGTCACGCCATTTTCCAGCCGCCCGCGGATCGATGGCTTCTATCAATAGGTTGCTGCAACGAAAACTTAACCCGGCTTATCTCCTCGACTTCCCACGAGTAGTCAGTCTAGTGTGTATGTGAGTACATTCAACAGACCAACAGCCATGCAACGTGGTTTCGAGGGGGCTCCGTCGCACCAACAGTACTCCAGAAATATAAGAATATTTAGATTGTTAAAGTAGTGATCTAAACGCTCTTATATTTTTTACAGAGGGAGTAGGTTCATAATTTGTTTATCACTTGCGTAAAATTAATACTTCCGTAGTACAAAACCATAACAAAAATTATGAAACGGAGAGGTACTATATTTGTACTACTCCCTCCGTCCCAAAATAAGTGTCTCAATTACACTTATTTTGGGACGGGGGAGTATGATATTGTTCGTAAACCCATCCCATTTGCTCTTTTGCTGCAAATATATGTTTCGCTTCTGTGAGTGAGATTAATCTCGGTTTTCCGTAATAAAGCGTGGATATCTGTATGCCGTTCATAAATTTAGTTTTCATTTTCTTTCAGAAAGACTAAGGTCAGATATTAACTATCACATGTTCCTACAAACACATGTTTACAAGAAAAAGAAAATTACATCTAGATCTTTTCGGGTGCCAAAGTCTTATTCCTCATGCATCCATCAGCGGCGAGTTGTGGATATAGCTTGTTGAGGCCTTTGGGTCTCAGTCTCGGTGAAACAAACTTGTTAAAATCCAGAAGCCAGGTGGTCAGAATATGTAATTCTATCGTATGATTATACGACTTTACAACGCAAGCTAACCTCTCTGATTCTATGATTTTGGCTAGTACAACCTATGTTTCTACGACTGTAATAGTAAACATTATTCATACCAGCGGAGTTGCAATCTGAAGAATCATGATTTTGACTACCTTGCCCAGGAGCTTGCAGAAGCAATGGTCAGGAATTTGGCGATGTAGGCTTATTCATTGCGATTGAATAAGGATATATATTTGCCTACATCTTAGAGCTCAGTTATCTCATCATATTCTCGATCACCAGAAGCTAACCATGTACTCAACAGAAGTGGATGCACGCATGCACACATGTCGTGCAGTAAGATCGACGACCAGAGTTATTTGTAATTGTGTTCATGATTTTTCTCAAGTTTACGAGGACCTTCGTGGAAATTCCTTGTGAAATAGTCGTAGGTTGTATCTACTCTTTTTGTTCTTTTGTTTTGCATTTTCATTTTTATGACCGTGTGCATCCTCCATGTCTCAGTTTTTGTTTGATATTCTATCATCACAGTGGTCGGGTATAATTAATATCATCTTGATACAAATGCCCCTTTATTTTTCCAAAGGTAAAAGATGGCACAGACCGAATCCAAAATGGAGGCAGGTGTCCCTTCTTGATACAAATGCATTACATTTTTGTCGGAAAAATGTTGATTGGTGGTTCACTTGGTGTTGTGGCGGCAATCCCATGTACTCCTCAATCGAACAATCATCATGTTCACGGTTGAGACAACTCGTCATCTAGACTGTCAAACAAAATGTACATTCGTGATTGATGTATCTCACACAAAGTTTCTTACAGAAAATCATCAAGGATATACAATGTATCATAAACTATTTCCCGGGCATAACGGTCAGTAGTATATCCCATAAATTGTTTATGGAAAACTCTCTGATAAAATCTTTGATGGATTTTCGCGGATCCGTGGAAAAACTCATATCCCTTACTGGATTCTCGCAAAATCGTATGAGATTTCCACTTCATTCATTTGTTACATAAGACCTCGGGAGGTTGGACATGGATCTGTTGGACCGAGTGCTAGGAAAATCATTGATGCATGTGTGGTCGGCTGATCAGACCAAGGTATGAATCGCGTAGATCACATCAATAGGAGGACTCAATGGTCCAAGACGGTGCCACACAAATTGGAGGTGGTGATGGTGATGTCGAAGATGGTAGAGCTATGATATCAGGTAAGGATGTGCATTTAATTTTATGGTGAGTAAAAATAAGTTATTCACACCATTCATCTTGGCATCATTTTAGAGGGAGATAAATTTTTAGAAAGATATAAGTGTGTTGAGAGGGGAAATGATTTTGAGACCCAATTTGGTTATGGAAATCTAATTAAGCTCTAACATTCTTATTTGTATTATTTAATGTAGATATATTGTTAAAATTGTTATTATTACAAGAAATATGAGAATATGAAGATAATTTTATTAATTGATCAATTTATCATAAGAAATATAAAATTACATGAACTAAATTCAGATCACACAATGTACATAACTTTTCGTCTTACACTCTTGTTGCAAGTAATATTGGATACTCGGATGACTTGACCAATGATTTGCAATAGAACTAGAAGATGATGAGTGTAAACATTTTTCTTTTCTTTTAAAGAGGACGATTTCTTTTGTTTGGAGCACAAGATCATCTTTCTGTAAGCAAATGGACTGTACAAGCCAATTCAAAGATCTCCAAAGTTCTTCAAGAAAGCGAAGACTTTCCACCACTTTTCCATAGTGATGTGTTTTTGGGTCTTATTGATGGATAACGCAACAGCTTAATGGCACCTTTGATGAGGTAAACACAGATTTATTTGCACACCATCATTAACCCCACCGATTGACTATTCGCTTCTTATGACAAATCAATTTTGCTCCATATGTATTACTTTGTGGAACGCTTGAAAGCGGACTTGGTGTCTTTTTTCTTTAAACTCACAAACTTTGTTAGTCCTGTGCACACAGATAACAGATTCAGAAAAATTGAACGAGCCTTGCCTTATGTTTGTTGAAAGAGACTTACGTGGGTCTCAAGTTTTTCTACTGCAATTCTATTTTAGCTCTATACACTCCGATATTGAAACCTATGCCTACTTCTATTTGTGAAACTACATGCATGTAAATAGGGTACATTAACATTTACTAGTGAGCGCATACTCCCAATGAAACTGGCGGACGTATATATGGAGCGTACAATTAGGTAGTAGTTTAATTAACCTTTGCCAGCAATATTACATGGAACTGAACTCAAGTAGGTTTATGTTGCAAACTAATCTCAATCCATACTATAGTTCATGCGTCCCATGAACACCATACATATTATTATAGCATAACTTAGCCCACAATATTACATGGAACTGAACTCAAATAAGTTCATGTTACTATTAATTTCAAACAGCACATGTAATAAAACATGCACTGCGTGTATACATGGAGCTTGTCCATGCATATGATCACACATAAAGGTAAGCGACACAATACACTACATAATACTATACGTAAATGTTATATCAGCTAGCATGCATGCACTCCTAGTACGGTGATATACATCCGCAAGAATTAAGCTGGATATACTGAATCATCATGCGAGTAATTGTTGTGTGCCGATCGCCTTCCACGGTAGCCGATCATGGCTGCTTCTTTGTTGGCGGGTTGTTGGGGCTGTTCGAACGCCCGGAAGGTCCAGGTTTGGAGCCTCTGGACACCGTGAACCTGTCAGCAGCGCTCCTCGTGGTCGACCATGGCGACACCGCCAGCTGCCAGCCGCTGCGTTCACCGAGCAAGGCCTCCGTGCCTGCACCACGGAGCCGTACCGGCCTCGCCCCCACAGCAGCAAGGGAATCTCCGCTCGACATAATCAGAAGAATTGTTAGTCAGGGACTAGAGAGGGACTCGAGAGAGTTTTTTGTGCTTCGTGCTGCCTGCAGCGTTTTCTGTCTTCCTTCTTATTAACAGCAACCAAAACAACGGAAACAACGAAAGGAGGAGATCGTGCCCGAGCTATCCGGCCGTGCCATCCCACGACCAACTCACCACGCCCTCGATGCCACCATGCACGTTTGATTCGTGCCATCCCACGAAACGCGCATGGATACCTAAACTACCTATCTGCTACTGAAAGTTCGGTCAAGGCACAAACAGGCTCATGCACTTGCCGTTTTATTTGCTAAGCCTGAAACTGAAACTGAAATACTAACAGGCGACAGGATTACAAAGTCAACAATTCTCCCCTTAATCCTGGCGCCCTGAACAGACCTCCATGACACCGAGCTTGAGTCTCATCTCCAGGAACTTGACACGGCCCAGTGACTTGGTTAAAACATCGGCAAGCTGGCCATCTGTGCTGATGTGCTCGATGTCCACCCTGCCCTCCTCAATGCATTCACTAATGAAGTGAAAACGAAGATCAATATGCTTACTCCGCTCGTGGTGCACTGGGTTTTTGGCCAGCTCGATTGCAGATCTGTTGTCCATGAAAAGTTTCACAACTGCAGGTGGCTGTCCAAGCAACTCACCCAGCAATCGGCTTAGCCAGACTGCCTGACAGGCAGCGTTGCAGGCTGCGATATACTCTGCCTCGCATGACGAGAGAGCAACCACAGCTTGTTTATGTGAAGTCCATGTGATGATGCTGGAGTCGAGGAAGAAAGCTACCCCAGTGGTGCTCTTCCTGTCGTCGACGTCCCCGGCTAGATCACTGTCGCTGAAACCCACCAGTTTGGGCTCGCCACCAGAGCTCTCTTTGTATCTGCAGCCGTACCCAGTTGTGCCCCTGATGTAGCGCAGAATCTGCCTCACTGCCGCCCAATGCGACGCCGTGGGTGCCTGCATATACCTGCTCACCATCCCGACTGCGTGGGTGATGTCAGGACGAGTGTTACACAGGTAACGCAAACTTCCGACGATGCTCCGATAGCCCGTGGCATCCACCACATCGCCAGCTTCCCCCTTGCGCAGCTTGAGTCGATTCTCCATTGGCGTGTGGTAGGGATTGCACTCCTTCAGCCCTGCCGCCTCCAAGATCTTGCGGGCGTACGCGCTCTGACAGATGGTTATCGCGCCCGCCTCCTGTTTGACCTCGACTCCCAGGTAGTAACTTAGGAGTCCGAGATCGCTCATAGCAAACAGACTATGCATCTGCTGTTTGAATGCAGCGATGTCATTGGCGTCCGTGCCCGTGATGATCAGGTCGTCCACATAGACGCCGACGAGCAGCATCTTCTTGCCCGTGCTCCTTCTGAACACAGCATGCTCCAAAAGGCTTCGCTCGAAGCCCAGAGATGTCAAGGACGCGTCCAGCTTGGCATACCATGCCCGTGGAGCTTGATGCAGTCCGTACAGGGCCTTGCGCAGCCGGAGCACCTTGTGTTCCTCGCCGGAGATGATGTAGCCGGGTGGTTGGTGCACGTAGACCTCCTCCTTGAGATCGCCATTAAGGAACGCCGATTTGATGTCCATGTGGTGCACTTGCCACCCACAGTGAGCAGCGAGTGCGAGCAGCAACCGCACGGTCTCCATGCGAGCCACCGGCGCGAAGACCTCGTCGAAGTCCACCCCTTGACGATGTGCGTATCCCTTTGCAACTAGCCGCGCCTTATGTTTGATCACCTGTCCAGCAGGGTCCTTCTTCACCTTGAAGACCCACTTCAGTCCAATGGCCTTGTGCCCGGCGAGGAGCGTGGTGAGCTCCCATGTTTCGTTGCTGCAGATGGAGGCAAGCTCTGCGTCCATGGCCTCCTTCCAGCTTGGCTCGTTCAGAGCCGTGTCCGGGGATGCAGGCTCCTCTGCAGCCACCAGGCACAGCTCATCGTCGACGAACTCCTCCACATCAGCCGTCAACACGTAGTCGTTGTAGATGGGGTTCGGCTTGACAATGCCGCCGCGTGCACGTGTGATCATCGGGTGTTATGGCTGGCGTGGTGGGGCAGCATCCTCCTCGTCCACGCCTGCAGGTGTGGGGGAGAAGATTGGTGCAGAGCGTGGCGTCGTTCCTCTTGAATGTTGGAGTTGCGAGTGCACGCCACCGCTCCTGGGCGTGGCCACGGCATCTTGGGGCGTCTGCGTTGCTCCAGCAGCACTGTCAGGCGTCGAGTGCCGCCCAGCAGGATTTTTTGCCGCATGCGCCGTGGTGTGGACGAACACCTCGACTTGGAACGGCCCCGCCTCCCTTTCTTCTCCAGCCTTGTCCCAATCCCACCGTGCACCTTCATCGAACACGATGTCGCGTGAGACATGCACACGGTTCCTGACGGGGTCGTAGACGCAGTACGCCGCTGAGCCCGGCTCGTAGCCGAGCAGCACCATGGGGATGCTCCGGTCTTCAAGTTTGGCCAGGTTCGGCTTCGTCACCTTGACATGAGCTACACAGCCAAACACACGCAGGTGACTCGGGCTTGTATCCGTGCCATACCTCAAAAGGAGTCTGCCCATCGACGCTCTTTGTGGGCGACCGATTTAGCAGGTACACCGCCGTGGTCACCGCTTCTCCCCAGAATCTCGCAGGGACTCCCATCGACTTCATCAGGATGCGCGCGGTGGAGACAATCGTCTGGTTTCGGCGCTCCACAACGCCGTTCTGCTGCGCGAGTACGGCGCCGTCAATTGACGCCCGATGCCCTCGTCGGCGCAGTACGTTGCGAAAGTGGCCACGGTGAACTCCCCACCGTGGTCCGTCCGGAGCAGCCGCAGTTTGCGCCCGCTCTCCACCTCGGCTCCCGCCTTGAACTTCTTGATCGCATCCGCAGCCTGGTCCTTTGTTTGCAGCAGTGTGATCCACATGTATCTGCTCTTGTCGTCGACCAATAACAGGAAGTAGCACTTCCCTGCTGGTGTCGTCGGCGTTATGGGGGCGCAGAGGTCACCATGCACCAGATCAAGCACTCCCTTTGCCCGCCGCTTTGCCTACAGCGGGAAGGATGCACGGCGCTGCTTCCCAACCAAGCAGCCGTCGCAAAGCTGCTCGACATGCTCGATGCACGGGAGACCGCGTACCATACCGAGACGCCCAAGCTTCTGCAGTGCATCAAAGTTCAGGTGACCGTACCGTGCGTGCCACCTCCAGGAGTCGTCCGTGTGCACTGCTGCTAGGCACGCCGGCTTTGCGATGTCGAGGTCGACGATGTATAGCCGGTTGCGCGCCTGTGGCACACTTGCAAGAAGACGCTGCTGTCTGTTGAACAGCCTCAGGACGCCACGGCCGATGTCGATCCGATAGCCATTCTCGTCGAGCTGCCCCAGGCTCACGATGTTGCTACGGAGACGGAGAATGTAGTACACATCGGTGAGTGCACGGTGATCACCGTTGTGGCAGGCGAACAGGATCGTGCCTCTCCCCTTGATCTCCACGACGGATCCATCCCCAAATTTCACCGTGCCTCCGATGCTGGTGTCCAGGTCGGCGAAGACATCACGTCGCCCGGTCATATGGTTGCTGGCGCCCGTGTCCAGAAACCAGGTGTCGTCGTCGTGGTCGGAGGAGGTGAGGAAGACACGTTCTTCCACGAGGTCGACGCGCGTCCCCGCCTGCGTGCCGGTGCTGGCGATGGTGGCCATCATGAGCGTTGGCCCATCGTCATCGCTGAGGGTGCACACCCGCGCCAGGTGCAGCGCGGGCTGTTCTTCCTCCGCCGAGGCCAGATGCGCATGCTGCTCCTTCTCCTTGCGTTCGCGGCGAGGCTCAGGGCAGTCACGGGATATGTGTCCTGCATATTTGTTGCAATTGTAACACTTGATCCCGGACATGTCACGTTTGCCGTTGCCGCCGTTGGAGCCGCGCCCATGGTTTGCACGAGTCTCCTGCTTGCCGCGGCCGTTTCCCTTGCCGCTGCCGCCGTTGGAGCCGGATCCTTGTCCCTGCTCCTTCTTCTTTGCCCGTGCCAGCCACTGCTCCTCCGTGAACAGCAGCTGGGAGCCGAAACCGTCAGTGGTCCTGATCGCGCACCTCTCTGCAGCCGACCGCAGCCGGCCGATCAGCTCTTCGACGGACATGCCGTTGAGGTCGAGGAGCGTTTCGATCGAACAAGCAATCTGCGAGTACTGCGGTGGTACTTCACGTAGAAACTTCTAGACGATTTTTACCTCATCAATCACGTCCCCAAGAGACCGCAGGGTGTTGGCGAGGTTGGTGATGCGCATGCCGAACGCGTCGAGCGTTTCGCCGTCCTTGAACGCGATCTGCTCGAACTCCTTGCGCAGCCGTTGTGCCATCGCCTCGCGTGCATGGCACACACCCATCCTCATCATCTTGATCGCCTCCCACGCATCCGCGGATGTGTCCTTGACTGCTAGGACCGGCACCATCTCTGGTGGCACCGCACGGAGCAGCGCCGAGAGCGCCGCCATGTCCTCGCGATCGCCCGGCTCACCCATGCCGGAGACGGCCTCCCAGAGACCTTGCGCGCGCAGGTTGATCTTCATGACCAACGCCCACTCGATGTAGTTCGTGGACGTGAGCGTGGGGTACACAATGTTGCCGCCGCCGCGGCTCTCCTGGATGACGCGCTCGTGGACGACGATCTCGTTGCCGCCCCTGCGCACCAGGCTTCGTCCGCGCTCCCGCGGAGGCGGGGGCGCGCGTGATGGCGTGCGCGTCGGGGATCTTGACGTGGCTCCCCTTGGCGCCTTGTCGCTGTTCTCTCCAGCCCTCTCGCCGCCAGTCATGGCGGCCTCACCGGATCCTAAAAACGAGGCTCTGATGCCACTGTTAGTCAGGGACTAGAGAGGGACTCGAGAGAGTTTTTTGTGCTGCGTGCTGCCTGCAGCGTTTTCTGTCTTCCTTCTTATTAACAGCAACCAAAACAACGAAAGGAGGAGATCGTGCCCGAGCTATCCGGCCGTGCCATCCCACGACCAACTCACCACGCCCTTGATGCCACCATGCACGTTTGATTCGTGCCATCCCACGAAACGTGCATGGATACCTAAACTACATATCTGCTACTGAAAGTTCGGTCAAGGCACAAACAGGCTCATGCACTTGCCGTTTTATTTGCTAAGTCTGAAACTGAAACTAAAATACTAACAGGCGGTAGGATTACAAAGTCAACAAGAATCACCACGACGAAGGTGCACAGAAACTTGAGCAAAGCCATGATATGACCTTAATATAGCTAATTCTGATCTTGGATCTCTCTATATTATAGACAGTAGTATGTGTAGTGCTTGCGCTTGTGTGTAGCTTGTGGTTAGATCAACCTGCAGGTGGAATGGGATAACTAAGCATGCCCCCGCGCATGCAATATAAGTATTTAGTGCGATGTGCGATGTGCGATGGAGCAGCCACGCCCCTGCCCCTACACGTACGTGTATCCGTGCGTACAGACAAGTACTCATGGGAAAACGGTGAGGAGATGGTCTTCGTTGCTACAGCAATCGGTGAGACGGCCGGTGACGTGAGCCTTGCTGAGCTCCGGTCCAAGTCGGTTACGTCATGGACACACGCTCAACGGCTTCTGTGAGTTTTTTTGACGTTCGGTCATGCAAGGTAGCTTTGCAAGCTGGGAACACGTTGTAATGCAACACCCTCGCAACTTCTTGCATTGCATGCTAGTACATTTTCCCAAGAGATTCTTGATACTTTAGCTTGTCCATGCATGCACACGTGAGGTGTGGGCTGAATTGTTAATCATTTATATTGGCATCTTGGAATGCAATCTTTTGTCTTTATGTGCTAGTCCATCAGCCGACTAGCTCTTGCACTCTAGGAAAAAATGCATGAGAAAAGATAGCACCGAATTGACTACTTCTTGCTAATTCTCCATCTCTGCACGCTCCTTCACTGCCTTTTCAAAAGCCATCTAATTATTTCATCAATGAGAATGAGAATGTTAATGGGCTTTGATTTTACTTGCCTGCTGCAAAACCATGTTCTGGATGGAGAATTGCAGTAACTAGGTGATTTTCTCACACATTGCGGCAGGAATTTTAAGATTAAATTTAGATAAATTATGTATGAAGAAAATGATCTAGATCAAAAGCTACTTTTTTTAATGTGGACATATTTCATACTTGCACTGTACGTGAACAAAAAGTATGCATGCGGTTTTCATGAGGCTGTAAAATACTGTTAGTGGCTGCTGACATGACACACTTAGTGAGGTGGAACGACGCACGCTGAGAGAGTTAGAGTTGGTGGAGATAAACTATTTAAAAATAGTAGATTTGTGCTCCAATCGTGCTATAGTATTCATCTCCTTTAAGGCCATAACGAATCTGCACAGTCTCTCTAAAGTCATACTCAACATCAACCTTCCTCAACATGATGAATGTATGGGGTAACTACGAATTCTCAATGAAAAACAATGGCTGAATTTCATTAATGTCAAATTTTAGAGTGCATATTTCTCTTCATCTAACCCTGCTTTTCCCACATGTATATATTAATCCGAACAATTTGTACTTTCCTAAAAGTTTAAATGAAGTTATCTACGACAAAAGAACATCAAAGATCAATAGTACAAGAGTATTATTTGTGATCTGACCGCTCATGACACATATTAATGACGTCTTAAATGAATGCACCCAACGACTACACAAAGTTATATGCATTCAACTCTGAAACCCTCTCCAATACTTAAGTATTAGAGGTGATTTCCCGTTCAAAATCACCTTCTATATTATTTCAATAGCTAAATTACATTCTGGTTGCAGCCAGATCTACAATTCAATTTTTATTTAACTGCATAACACACACAGATCATGTGTAAAACAAAAACACCTCAAATTCATCATATCAATTGCATAAATTGTTCTCACAAACTGAATTCCATGCCATTGTTACATACAAAAATACATTACATTTTGAGATACTCGAAGCTCGCTTACTTAGATCACAGAATAATTCCTGAGATTGCAAACTGTAGTTCGGTTATACTATAGAAAATACTATAACTAGTATGAAACAACATTCTAGTGGTATGGCCATGGCTTTTTCGCTTCTTGCAAGATCCTCCAACGAGCGGTCGCATATCAAGTAGACCCGATAAAAGCGGGCTCTCCATGGCTTCTTTGGTGCGGTTATGGCAGTCCCGTCATGGGCCTCCTTGGGGCCGGCGACAAGGATCAACAGTGGTGGTGATGGAACCTCACCCCCCCCCCCACCCCCCACCCCCATATGGAGGTGAGGGTGGTGACGGAGAGGTAAGGTGGCGATGGAGATCGACTTTGGCAAGATCATCTGAAGAGTGGCCCTATACCCAGCGGAATTGGTAAAATGGGTGGCTCCACCTCATTTTCTTGTTGTGGTTGTGGCGGTCGCGCAAGAGCCGCCACTCATGCCTTCACCCTCGCGGATCGGGGAACCCCATCATGACCATTTACCAATGGTGATGGCGGCGTGAGAGGCACATGTGAAATGGAAGTGGTGTGACGGGTAAGTAGTATCTGAGGGTTGCCTTTTTTTAGGGTGTATCTAAGGGTTGCCTTGAAACCTCCTGCCATGCATCCAATGATCCAAGTAGGAAGCGGTTTGGTAGTTGAAACCGTCTCCAGTAGTGTGCCAGCTCATTGCAGGCAGTTTTACTTTTCTAAACTGGTTGAGCACGCTCGTTAGAGGCGAGGCGGTCAGAAACATCTAGCCGCCTCCATGGACCGCCTCTAATTGATACTCAAACTTGTTGTAGTGACACTTTCAAGGTCATTGATCTAAATACACACGTAGTTCATTATTTTATATGACATGATCATTACATCAGATGATTTCTTAACTTGCCGGCAATCTTACAAATCAGTAATCTCAATCTCAAACCGTACAAGCAATAATGAAATATACGTATGTGTATACACATATGCGTGCTACCAATATCTGTGTATACACTCACATGTCTATCAGTCTATGCATGCGTGAAGCGTGATCATACATAAAGCTAAACCAACACACAATACACAGTACAAATATCATATAGAAATGCTATATGAGCTAGCATCATGCATGCATAGTAGGAGTACGATTATATATATTCGTACACAAGTAGTTAAGCTGTATATTGAATCATCGTATGCAAGTAAGTGTCGAGCCGACCGCGCCAGAGTACGTAGCGACCATCATGGCTGCTTCTTTCCCGGGGTGTTGGGGTCGTTAGACCGACGGGAAGGTGTAGCTGCTTTCGACGCCCTGAACTTGTCAGCAGCCCTCCTCGTCGACCATGGCGACACCGCCAGCCGCCGGCCGCCGCGTTCACCGAGCGTCGCCTCCGTGTCTGTACCGTGGAGTCGGACCGGCCTTGCCGCCGCAGCAGCGAGTGAATCTCCGGTCGACAAGATCACAAGAATCGCCACAACGATTGTGCACAGAAACTTGAGAAAAGCCATGATGACCTTTGGTTGCAGCTGAATAGTTTTGGTCGTCGAACTATCTCTGTGATCTATGCGTGGTACTTGCGTTTGTGCGTAGCTAGCGATCAGATCGTGATGGTGCGATCTACGATGGGATAGATAAGCATATGCTCGTGCATGCAGATATATATACACGATGGAGCAACCACACCCCTGCCCCTACACGTGTATCAGTGTCCGCGTGTACAGATCGACACTCATGGGAAATGGCGAGGAGATAGTCTTCGTCGCTACAGCAATCTCGGTGGGACGACTGATGGCGTGACCATTGCTGAGATCGGGGTCCAAGTCTCATGTTCACGTCACTAGCGCAATTCAACAGCTTATGTTCCCATGTCATCATGAGTTTCAGTACTGTAACCTTTTTTCACGTTCGATCATGCAAGGACAAGCTGAGTTGCAGCAGCCTGGCAACTTCTTTTCCAAAGAGAATCTTGATACTTTTTTTTTTGGAAATGGAAGGTAGATCGAGTTCTACCTTATATATTCCAAAAGGCTAAAAGGCGGAGCCAAGAAGCCTTGGGTAACGGTCACATACAAGAGCTCATATTATGCACCGTGGTGCAGGGCCATGAGCAGCCCGAACAGAGACCAAAAAGAAAGAAGGGGAAAAGAGAAGTGTCAGCAAAACTTGACTTAAGAGAGCAAAAGGCTAAGCTAAGCTAAACTATGCTATGCCAACAACGTTTGTGACCAGCAAACAAGAGCAGTTTTGTCTTCTGGGCTGCGGGCGCGGTGGCTCCAAAGAGTCAAGAGCTCAGCTGCATGAGGCCTGCTTCGGTGCTCCCCCCCAACCTAATTTCGGAGGGGTATTTTTGTCCCCGTGATTTTGTTTTTTTTCTGGCCCACCGTAGCCCAGATCCAAGCCCTATCTAGCCCTGCCAAGCCCTGTATAGCCCAGACCGTATACGTACAGTACCTGGTCCGAAAAAAAAACATCACATGACCCCACGACCACGTAGGACCTGCCGGATCCAATCATTCACGCAGCTCCATCAATCTCGTGAGCATTCACGCGGCTCCATAATTCACGCGGTAGATCTCCAGCGGGGCGCGCAGGGCTATCTCGTCGCCGGCGATCTCGTTGGACAGCGGGCGCGGCAACATCGTGAATCTCCAGCGCTCACAGGTACCGCATCCTGCATCCCCCCACACCCCTCTAGTCTCGCTCGCGGCAACATCGAACGAACTGTCGCCGTCAGAGATAGTGGTTAGCCTAGCGGGGAGGGAAACCTACCTACCCGGCGGCGTATGCAATCGTGGATCTTGTTCCGGTAGTGCTGCTCCTCGTGATCTGGGTTTCTTTAGTGTAGGGTTCACGTAGTGTCGGTAGCCGTCGGCTGTGTCCACGAGGACTATCATTATTTGATGTGGCGGCTAACCTAGGTATCCGGCGGCAGAGGTAATCACAGATCTAGCTAGATTTTGTAGTGCTGCTCCTCGCGATTGAAAGTGATCACTACGGGTGTCGTGGCCATCTTCCTGACTTGGTTTGGCAGATCTGAACGACCTCGGTTGGGGTTGTTTACATAACATCCGTGATCGTGAGCTATGTGTAGATATTTCATCATTGATAATGTTTTCATCATTTGTTGTAGGAAATGGCGGACGAGGAGTTAACTGATATGATGGTAGACATGGAGTTTGGAGAACTGATGAAAGACTGGATAGAAGATTGGTCAGATGATGAAAATTCAGATCTTGGAAATCAGTCAGAGAATGGGAACGAATGGGAAGATTTGAATGTGAGTGGCATTACCATGTTGTAATTTTTGGTGCCATCCTACAACATTATATTTTTGTGTTGAAAATTTGTAGATGGATGAGCATGATGATGGTCAGGAAAACAATTCGGAGCTCTCAAATGAAGATTACATTAGTCAGGTACGTAAGTGAAAACATTTATTGGCATGCAAATTGAATTCATTCTGGAATATTATATGATAAGTAATTATGTATTTGTGTTGTATTTTTCAGTTCATTTTCGAATGTCATAATGTGTACGACTATTACGGTGAATCTGACGCGGAGACAGGCCTTAATGATGAATCATCAAATGCACCTGATTCTGGGGATTCGCAGTCGTCGGTCACCATCAGTGAGGTATTTGTGTAATCAATGTTCTATGAAAGTAATGTTAAACCATACAAAACAGTTTTCATGGGTATGTTTTGATTGTGTAGGTGACAGAAGATGGTGGGGTAATGAATGTCCAAGATACTGCCAGTGCAGATGATAAGAGGGATATGTTCATGCAGATAATGGACATGACTTTTATGACTCACGATGCTGCGTATGATTTCAACAGCTATGCTAGAGCTAATGGTTTCAGCATTAGGAAGAATAAGGTCAGGTATACCAAAACCGAGGCACATCTTATGCGTTATAAAAAGTTTGTTTGTTCCAGACAAGGGAAACGTGACAGCAAGTTGCTAACCGAGGAAGGGCACAGCCGTCGGCTCAGAGCCGAGACACGCTGCTTTTGCGAAGCACACCTGACTGTCAAGCTTGACCAAAAGCGTGGGGTTTGGTATGTTGCAAGTTTTGAGGACAAGCATAGCCATATGTTGGCAGGACTGGACGAGGTACCTTTTCTTTGGTCCCACAGAAAAATCAAAGAGTTTCAGAAGCATGAGATAATGTCCATGGGAGCTACAGGGATTAGAATTCACGACATGATGGATTCCCTCATCAGCAAGCATGTATGGTATGGCGGTGTTGGTTTTACCAGGCGTGAAATATACAACCTTTGTGCCAGGGAGAAGAGGAAGTTGCTTTCAAAAGGTGATGCTGCCACATCCATAGGCATCATGGCCAGTAGGAAACAGAGGCTGCTGCAGACTTTTTTGAGGTCCATGTGTCAAAAGATGCCGAAGAGTGTAATCACAGACGCCGACGCTGCGATGATCAAGGCAATTCGCGAAGTCTTGCCAGACGTGTGGCACCGTATATGTACGTGGCATATAGAAAAAAATATGAAGATTCACCTCAGTCCCAAGTCCTTGAAGGAGTTCCGAACCCTTCTATACTATAGCACGTCCACGGCCACATTTAAGGAGAGATGGCACGCGTTTACCAAAAGATGGCAGTCGGAAAAAATAGTAACATGGTTGAGACGGATGTATAAGAAGAGGAGACTGTGGGCCGCGGCTTATCTAACAGAGGGGTTTTGGCTTGGCATGAAAAGCAACCAGCGGAGTGAAAGCCTAAACTCATGCCTTCACCTCCACCTAGACGGTGAAATGACCCTGGTGGATATGATTTTGCATTATGAGAATGTCATTGTATGTATCCGTGAAAACGAGGCGTGAGATGACTGCACGGCGTCAAAGAGTTTACCGTGCCAGTTACTAGCTCGAGGGAACTTGAGATAGCTGCTTCTCACGTCTTCACTCTAGCAAACTTCTATATGTTGCAAGATGATCTTAGAAAAATTGATGGCATGGAGATTGTAGAAATTAAGCTGAGAGACGGATCACAGCAGTATATCGTGGCCTGGAAGAATAACCGGAATAGCCGTTTTTGGGTGGAGTATACAGCAGTAAATTCCGCAGAACCTATACGGTGTAGCTGCAGAAGAATGATTCGAAAGGGTCTACCTTGTAAACACATATTCCACGTACTGAAGTACTTAAACATATCTGAAATACCAAAGTGTTTAGTTCTTATTCGGTTCACGAAACAAGCAAGGTTGGGACTGCCCGCGAGGCGCACAAGCGATCTGTTGGGATATGATTGGACTGGGGCAGAGGAAAGAATGAAATATAGCCAGGTCAGTGTGTTAGCTTCAGAAGCTATGCATGCGGCATGCAAACACCCAGCTTTGTGGGATTAGTTATAGGATAGTTTGAAGGCTGTGATAGCTAAGAGTCATGAGTATGATCTACTACAGGAAAATTTGAGCAACAATATAAATGACTTCAGTAAGTGTGCAGTTGAATATGTAGACGATGGTGAAAGCAACATGGTCGCAGTTAAAGATCCTATGAAAGTGTCCAGCAAAGATGCAACAAAGGTAGATGAGAACCGCCCTGTCTCGAAAAATGGTAGACCACTCTCTTTTGATGAGTTGAAAACCCGGTGCGGCGCTTGCAAATTGCTAGGACACACTAAACGTAGCAAGAAATGCAAACTAAATCAGAAGTAAGTGTTTGTATGCATTCTGGATTATTGAAAAATTATCATTCATTAACTTATCTTGTCTTCTATGATGTGCAGAACAGTGGAGAAGGAAGAAGTGTAGAACACTTGCTTCAATTTTTTACGGATAAATCGAGTGAACATGGCAGTATATCCTTTTCACATTATGGCATCAATTTTAGTTCGACGTTTAACATCGTGTTTGGATCCTATATATATCTTCTATACCTAAATAGCTAGCCCCCACTACTAGATTTGTCTACACATGCGTGCTTCCACATCACCTCAATTATTTACAGCCTTCCGATCAAAATTGTGTGGCATCAAGGAATCATGCATGTGCTCATAAGTTACTTTTTGCATTAATGTAAATTATGCCACCTCATTGGTCATGCATGTCTTATTTTCCCAACGCATGCATGCATTTTTTGCATTAACCTATCAACTCAAACAACGCCACTTCATCAATCATGTCTTCTATTTGTGGGGATTTTTTTTCTCTTTTATACATCATTTTGCCACACACACTTCTTTTAAGTTTTATCATTTTTAACATGTAAAACTCTTACATTTAATTTCATTGGTTTTAAGCACTAATTTATGGATTGGTTTTAACACGGTTCCCGCAGCAACGCGCGGGGCATCATCTAGTTGTAGCAACTCGATCGACACTTTGTTTAGTGGGAGTGTCAAATTTTTACATCTCTAAATAAACAACAAAATCCGACCTAAATAAATTAGCTATAAATTAGAAAGAATATTGTACATTTCCCCTCCCCACGTCCTAACTGCCATTAAATCACCTAACTTACCACTCCCCACCACACATTCACCCACCTACCTCGCGCGCCGGTTCGAACTCCCCTTATCCCCACCTACAGTAGATCGAGAAAACCCCCGCCGGCGACCGCTGCAGCCGCCTCCATGGAGAAAAGCCTCGGCTAGCAGAGAGCGATGATGAAGCTCGCCGGCAATGACGAGGGGTGGCGCGCCCAGTTGGCGGAGGTGTGCGGCTGGTTCCCCAGCACGGAGATGTTGGTCAACCACGCGCGTGGCCTCGTCAAAGTCCTCACCGACGCCGAGAAGAAGCGCGCCTTCCCCTACGGCTGCGGCGTCCCGCCGGCTCTCCTTCTCGTCTGGGCAATGCGAGAGGCCACGCTGAGCGACTCCCCTGTTCAGCGTGCAAGGTGGTGGATGTACCGCTCCACCACCATGACGCTGCGGCCAGATCCAGCACGCGTCGCGTCGATGGTGGAGCGCATCGACGTCGAGCTCGCTATCCCTGCGCCCGTGAGCCCGAACTACCAGGTCCGCCACGTGCCGAAGCCAGTCCTGACGTTGGGCTCTGACGTCGTGGAGGACGACGTGGACGAGGTACTGCTCATCCCTGATGACCCTGAGGAGGGCGAGGAGGACGTCGTGCAGATGGTAGCGCCGGTTGCCGTCGAGGGTGGCAAAACAATGCCCATCGACGTCGAGCTCCTTCCCCTGCACCCTGACATAGTGAAGGTGGAAGAAGAGGAGGTGGCTCAGGATCAGGTGGCGCCGGCGGTGGTCAAGAAGAAGGCTTCTCCGTGTGTGGTGCGCCGCTCACGCCGCCTCAAATTTCTGAAGAAGTGAAGATGGGCACAGTTGCTAAAGGAGGATGAAGCTGCTGGTTATCTTAAGTTAGGTATGCTGTTATATGTTTCAGCATATAAGTTAACATTATTTTGGGTTTGATGTTGGTTAGGTATGCTTTTATATGTAAGCATATAAGTAATGCAATCGGTACGGTTTGATCGGGTTCTTTGTGGCTGAAGAACTGAATATCTACTGCTCACCCTAAGTGCCAAGTTCAGTTAAGTTTCTGAATATTGAATATGTATTGTTGCTTTGCTTCAGTGTTGCATGGAAGCTGCTAGATGTTGCTCCTATGTTGCAACAAGACAATGTACTAGTCTGCTACATAAATCAGTAGTGTTGCTAGGTGATGTGCCCATGTGCATCACATACCAAATATAGAACATGCCAAAAGTGCATTGTCTGTGAAATACAGGACATGCCAAAAGTGCATTGTCTGCCAAATATAGAACGTGCCAAAAGTGCACTGTCTACCAATCATTATGGCCCCATGTTATTTATGCTGCAATCTCTGTTACACTTTGCCCATAAACTAAATAGCAAATAATTCAGCATCATTTCATCATGTCAATTACAATGATGTCAATAACTTTATGAACAATCTACTTGCTAACTATGACAGCAATCATAATGGCAAGCAGGCCAAGATACAGAAGACCTCCAAATCCTAAAATCCTATCCCTATAGAGCAATATCTCCTTGTGCATCTTAACCATTGCCCTCTTTTCTTTCTCATTCCTTTTAATTTCAGCTTCATATTCTGTAATCTTAGTCTCCAGTTTCTTGTTCTTCATGGCAAGATACTTAATGACTGACTTTGCTTTGCTATCCCACTCCCCATCAACCCATTCAACATACTCAGAAGTGATATCATCCTAAATAAATCATGAGCAATTCAGGTCATTTTATAACTGAACTTGTCGCTGCAAGCGTTAAACACTAAACTTTTTTGCAGCTTGACCGCAATAGCAGTACTAGTTTGAAGATCATGCTCAGTACACTAACCTCAAACACACATCCCCCGAGTGCGCTGCCAAAATTGTCTGCATCTATGCAGACACGGGCACTAGGAGTTTCCTGATGACCACATAGATGGAGCTTGTCATGGCCACAGGTGATGAATTATGGGCGATAATGCTGGGATGTAAAGAACAATGGTAAAGAACTTACCTTTTTGCCACCAAAGTGTAGCACTGAAGAAAACCTAGCCGTGGATTCTCCCGGCCCGCCGCCGCCCACGAAACCCCCGTCCCCTGTTCCACTAGATTCGCCGCCGCTGCCTCCTGTGCCACTGAATCCGGCCCACCTGCTTGCAGGACCCAGGGTTCGACCTAACTTGCGGTCGCCACCGCTCTTCTCGCCGCAGCCACCGCCGCCCGATGCCCAGCTCGCTGTCATGCTTTCGCCGTCGAGATTTGGAGGCGCAAATAGAGAGGGAGGGCTAGGGATTTGGAAAGGGAAACGAGAAAAGAGGAAAGATCGATGTGAACCTAGCAAAATGGGCTGGTGTAGCGCTGACGGGAAGATAGCCCCGCCTGTGGGGCCCCTCACGTGGTTAGATGGGTCGTGCCTGGCATTATGGTGAGTACAGAAAAAGTTAATTATACATATAATAAAAAAACGATGGGTTTGTAAAACAAACTAGAAAAACATGATGCCTGATAACACACGATAGAGCAAACGAGCTGACATGACTAATTTTGATGAGTGTAATATTACATTTTGGCTTGATATATTTACTTATCTACCATGACTACTTTTCATAATAATGTGATGAGGGGGAATTACTGGGAGATTATGCAAGATGATGACATGCAGATAGCTAAGGCAGAATGCTAAGCTTGGTAGAGTTTAAAAAAAAGTTAAGATTGTGAAATTTTTAATATGAAACTTACGAGAGCAGTTGAAGAGAAAAATAGAATATTATAAAAAATTGGAGAAGGAGAAAAATATTAAGCAAGAACAGTTGATAAGTGAAGCCGTGAAAAATACAATTATAAAAAATTGGAGAAGGAGAAAAATATTAAGCAAGAACAATTGATAAGTGAAGCCAAAACTTTATTGGTACGACCAAATTGTCTTCTCCGAGCGAATTTTATGACCAAATTGTCTTGTACGAGCAAATTGTCTGACAGACACATACACATGCATGTGCCCTGTTTATTACATAAAATGATAGAACCCCTAAGATAATCATGTCGTCGAAACCTTCGACCGGACTAAATCCAAACCACTAAAACTTCAATCTTGCATGCCGCATGGATTCTTCAGGCGCGCCTTTTGCTTGCGATTTCGCGAATTTTGTTCTTCACACACTCCATCGTGTTTGAAGGTGACATAATCAACTCTGCGACGAAACGTCTTCTCCTTGCGTCAACGGTGGCCTGCAAAAAATGACATAAAGGTTACATGAACCGAAGTTGCTACACCACCATAGTAGCTAGTCTACAAACGAAAATAACAGCATACCTGTGTAAATTTGCGGGTGATTTTGTCCCCGTCCCAATGTTCTAGACATTCTGTGACAAAAAGGCCACAAGAGTTCCTGGTACATATGCAGACATTAGCGGTGGGCAATACAAAAATGTGTGTTGTTGTTTGATTGTGCATGATGTCCTATTAACTCACCCATCCTCTTGCTGGGGTATGTCATACTCCTTGATAGGTCACTTACTTACGTCCGGATATTTCCCTGGTGTAATAAGATTTGCCTGACGCATATCGTGTGCTATAGCCATTCGCTATAAAGAGGATAGTGTTAAAGAACAATCATAAACAATATGTAAGAGCAATGGTACAAATGTTGGTTACATTACCAGTGCTTTAACAGTCCTCTCAGTCAGGTCCAGAGGATAAAGCGAATCGAGAACTTGGAATTCTTTCTTGATCATGTGCATGACCACGGTCATCCAGTGGCTATTGTCGATATTCAACGCGATATACGTCTACAGTGCAAAAAACTATTACGTAGCAAAAGAAATACTTGATGAACTATCCTGTAGTGATGAATCACAAACATTACGTACCTTATCACGCACAGTATACTCTTTCATGACTCTATTAACTGCCCCAGCTTTGGTCAGAGCACTATCCATGTTGCAGCTAGATGGCAATGGATCGTCATTTGCGATAGCACGATCTACAAGGAATTTGGACCTCCACGCTGGACAGAGGTAACGATCATGACCAACGCGCAGCTCCAAATGTCCCATATAAGCATCAATAACCTGCATAGAATATCAGCGCATTACATGTTGAGAATTGAGACATAGATTTTTGAGCATTTTAAAAATAGGACATGCAAGTAGTACTTACATCGTCCGACAACCATCTATGGCCTAGTACCGGTAGAATCCTTTCGGAAGTCAGAGTTATGCCACGGCCTTCACTGTAGTAATTTTTTTTGTTCTTGTTCTTCTCAGTGCTAGCAGCTAACTCAACAAATGAAACAGCAGCATCAATTATTTCCGGCGTCAACTCATCTGCCACAATCTCCGGCACATTATTGTTCGAAAATAGAGCTGCATGAAATAATATGAATGTCAACAATGGTGATCATATGCATTGGTAGTAAATAAAAAAATTAAGAATGTTAGTTACGATACCTCTAGTAGCAGTACTAGTACCAGAGGCTCTCTGACCACGGCTGATACACTTGCCGGGCTTGTCAAGTGCGAAGGGGGATTCAAATTTCTTGGGAACGGTCCGCTTCCGCTTACCGGACATAACCTCGTCATCCTTATCGATTATTGCACCCTTTTTTCCATTCGCCTTAGCCATGAACTTGCTGACAGAAGATGGACAAATGTCTATGTCCGATGAAGGTGCTACAGTAGAAGTACCAACCACCCAAGGGTTTTCTGGTGTAGCCCCACATACATCATTACGCTTAAAAGGTGAAGCTTCCTTGTGTCCATTCAGCTTCGGTGGGGTTTTCTGTTTCGAAAACTAAATCGTGTGAACATTTCTGGACGAAAAAAATTAAACGAGAAAATTATAGACAGAAAGATAAATACATAGTACCTCAGGTACGGTTTTATGGTCGGGAAGCACTATATCAGGCTGCATCATGTCAATGATCGGGTGTCCATCACTGTCCATGTCTTCCTTGTACACGAATTCCTTCTTTTCATATGGACCATTCTCGAACGAATCCACTTCGTTCGGATCATTCTCCGCGGATGGCACGGCAGCAGCCGGCTTGTACATGACACCTGCTTTGTTCAACTTCTCCAACAACCTCTGCAATAGAAATATAAACTTAGTAATGGTAGCATGGTTTAAAACAGCAAACATACTCTAAACTATAAAGTTTGGGTGTGACACCTCAGCAACTATATCAGGGATTTGCCTCATCTTGGTGTGTATGAAGTCCATGCACCGCTTCATTACAAGCTCCATCAAATCTTCCGACAATGCGGCTGTCGTCGACTTCTTTGCGTCTCCAGTTGCAGGCTTGGTTTTTGGCTTCATGGTAGGTGCATTATTTGGGATGTCGGGCTCCTGAGCCATATACTCCTGGGTGATATTATTTTCGATCTGCATGCGATATTGAAGTACATGTGATAAATAATAAATAAATAGTATTAAGTTACAAAACATTTAAGAAAGACGAAACACAATGACTTACCCTTACGTTACCACGGCCGCGCCCATTATCAAAGTCGAACCTATCTCTCCTAGTGGCTACACCTTCTGTCCAGTTCCTCATAAGAGGTTGTATGGACAAGTTGGGATTATAGGCGCATTCACCTTGGACCGGTTGCACCTTCTCCCAGTACAAGTACTACAAAAAAATATAAGGATTTAGAGTTAGTAAAATACATCACATAAAATTGCAATGATATGATAATTGACATTATGCAACAGGTCTGATATGTGTACCTGCAAGAGAGCCAAATTGCCTTTCGGCCATTGGCGCAGGTGTTTGCCTTTCTTCACTATGCGAAGGCAATCAAGGAGAACACGCATGGTGAAGGCATTCCAGTTAATCTTTGAAATACGTTTCACATCGTAGACCAAAGCGTAGTACTGCTTTGGCACAATCTTGCTCGACATTGGAGCAATAATTGTTCCTAACAGGACCAGCACTACTTTGCGAAGGAAATCGTCGTCGGTGGCTTTACTTTTAATTATGTCCTCAATGAGATTATCTATCACTTTTAATTATGTCCTCAATGAAATTGTGGCGGCACCCGCTCCTTCATGTCCTCGCCTTCTTCAGTCAGAATGTCCGAAGCGGACAGTCCTTGGTTCTCGAGGTTAAAGATGCACTCGACGTTGACCGCACCGAGAGTCACCTCCCCAACCTGCTCTTGTATAATGAATCTGCCCGTGCTGGCCTGAAAATTCTCAATTATATACCTAATCAGCAGGGTACGCATCTTAATAGATGGTATCTGCAGCATGCTGCGCAATGATGTATCAGCCACTCTAGCGCGTTGACCGCTCGATAGATCTGCAACAAGCTTGCACCATTTCTCCACTGCGCATACTATTTCTCCATTCAGCTCGTCCATCCTGTTGAAAGAAAATATATAACTTCGTGACATTAGCTAGCACTAAAGCAAAAATAACAATAGGCATGCAAAAATATAGAACTTTCTGGCAATAGCTAACACTAATGCAAAATAACACTAATGGAAATACAAAACTATCACCATGTATACTGCAACATGCAGCCAAGTGTGTGCTGACATGAGGCAATAAAAAAATAACTACAATTGGTAATTGAATGTACTTGCATCTGATCAAGTTCTTTGAGTATCATATAAATTATGTAATCAATAAAATTAATATGGTAAACTGTTACTTATTCGTCTGGTTGTCTTACTAACAGGGTGACAAATTGTTCAGCTGTAAATAAACTAGAGTCTATAGCAATGGTACCTATTTGAGGTTCATCAACATCTAATGTTAATAACTCTTTAATGTTCTATGTGCACAATATTATAATTGGATTGTGTGACAAAAATATAATTGGATCTTGTGACAAAAAATGTATTGCGTCATGCTTCTCGAGAAACAACATCTTATTCTACCATGCTATGAAAGAACCAAAGAATGTTTTCATCTACGCCATCTGGTCAGAACGCATCTAGTTCAGTTCATACTAGTTGAAATTATGTGGTAAACCTAAGTCCATCAAAGCAATGAGACGGAGGAAGTAGCTTGCTTTGAAGGCGCGAGGGAAAGAGGACAATTTACTTGATCTGTCGACGAAGATGAAAGAAGTCGGCGATGCGTTCTCGACGTAGGTCGTCGAGGTCGGCCTGCACGTGCGGACGACCTTGATCTTCTCGGGGGTTTTGTGGCGTGTGGGATGCGGCGGACGGAGCTGTCGACGCCTCGCCGGCAGGAGTCGATCTAGTCGACGACATGTGCGAGGAGGAGGAGATTATATACGAGGTCGATGCCTAGGTCGTCGTAACTTCCCTGTGACCAATCTCGCGATCTATATTTTCCTCCATTGAAGCGAGGCTGAACGTGTGTTGGAAATATGCCCTAGAGGCAATAATAAAAGCATTATTATTATATTTCCTTGTTCATGATAATTGTCTTTTTTCTTTAAACTCACAAACTTTGTTAGTCCTGTGCACACAGATAACAGATTCAGAAAAATTGAACGAGCCTTGCCTTATGTTTGTTGAAAGAGACTTACGTGGGTCTCAAGTTTTTCTACTGCAATTCTATTTTAGCTCTATACACTCCGATATTGAAACCTATGCCTACTTCTATTTGTGAAACTACATGCATGTAAATAGGGTACATTAACATTTACTAGTGAGCGCATACTCCCAATGAAACTGGCGGACGTATATATGGAGCGTACAATTAGGTAGTAGTTTAATTAACCTTTGCCAGCAATATTACATGGAACTGAACTCAAGTAGGTTTATGTTGCAAACTAATCTCAATCCATACTATAGTTCATGCGTCCCATGAACACCATACATATTATTATAGCATAACTTAGCCCACAATATTACATGGAACTGAACTCAAATAAGTTCATGTTACTATTAATTTCAAACAGCACATGTAATAAAACATGCACTGCGTGTATACATGGAGCTTGTCCATGCATATGATCACACATAAAGGTAAGCGACACAATACACTACATAATACTATACGTAAATGTTATATCAGCTAGCATGCATGCACTCCTAGTACGGTGATATACATCCGCAAGAATTAAGCTGGATATACTGAATCATCATGCGAGTAATTGTTGTGTGCCGATCGCCTTCCACGGTAGCCGATCATGGCTGCTTCTTTGTTGGCGGGTTGTTGGGGCTGTTCGAACGCCCGGAAGGTCCAGGTTTGGAGCCTCTGGACACCGTGAACCTGTCAGCAGCGCTCCTCGTGGTCGACCATGGCGACACCGCCAGCTGCCAGCCGCTGCGTTCACCGAGCAAGGCCTCCGTGCCTGCACCACGGAGCCGTACCGGCCTCGCCCCCACAGCAGCAAGGGAATCTCCGCTCGACATAATCAGAAGAATTGTTAGTCAGGGACTAGAGAGGGACTCGAGAGAGTTTTTTGTGCTTCGTGCTGCCTGCAGCGTTTTCTGTCTTCCTTCTTATTAACAGCAACCAAAACAACGGAAACAACGAAAGGAGGAGATCGTGCCCGAGCTATCCGGCCGTGCCATCCCACGACCAACTCACCACGCCCTCGATGCCACCATGCACGTTTGATTCGTGCCATCCCACGAAACGCGCATGGATACCTAAACTACCTATCTGCTACTGAAAGTTCGGTCAAGGCACAAACAGGCTCATGCACTTGCCGTTTTATTTGCTAAGCCTGAAACTGAAACTGAAATACTAACAGGCGACAGGATTACAAAGTCAACAATTCTCCCCTTAATCCTGGCGCCCTGAACAGACCTCCATGACACCGAGCTTGAGTCTCATCTCCAGGAACTTGACACGGCCTAGTGACTTGGTTAAAACATCGGCAAGCTGGCCATCTGTGCTGATGTGCTCGATGTCCACCCTGCCCTCCTCAATGCATTCACTAATGAAGTGAAAACAAAGATCAATATGCTTACTCCGCTCGTGGTGCACTGGGTTTTTGGCCAGCTCGATTGCAGATCTGTTGTCCATGAAAAGTTTCACAACTGCAGGTGGCTGTCCAAGCAACTCACCCAGCAATCGGCTTAGCCAGACTGCCTGACAGGCAGCGTTGCAGGCTGCGATATACTCTGCCTCGCATGACGAGAGAGCAACCACAGCTTGTTTATGTGAAGTCCATGTGATGATGCTGGAGTCGAGGAAGAAAGCTACCCCAGTGGTGCTCTTCCTGTCGTCGACGTCCCCGGCTAGATCACTGTCGCTGAAACCCACCAGTTTGGGCTCGCCACCAGAGCTCTCTTTGTATCTGCAGCCGTACCCAGTTGTGCCCCTGATGTAGCGCAGAATCTGCCTCACTGCCGCCCAATGCGACGCCGTGGGTGCCTGCATATACCTGCTCACCATCCCGACTGCGTGGGTGATGTCAGGACGAGTGTTACACAGGTAACGCAAACTTCCGACGATGCTCCGATAGCCCGTGGCATCCACCACATCGCCAGCTTCCCCCTTGCGCAGCTTGAGTCGATTCTCCATTGGCGTGTGGTAGGGATTGCACTCCTTCAGCCCTGCCGCCTCCAAGATCTTGCGGGCGTACGCGCTCTGACAGATGGTTATCGCGCCCGCCTCCTGTTTGACCTCGACTCCCAGGTAGTAACTTAGGAGTCCGAGATCGCTCATAGCAAACAGACTATGCATCTGCTGTTTGAATGCAGCGATGTCGTTGGCGTCCGTGCCCGTGATGATCAGGTCGTCCACATAGACGCCGACGAGCAGCATCTTCTTGCCCGTGCTCCTTCTGAACACAGCATGCTCCAAAAGGCTTCGCTCGAAGCCCAGAGATGTCAAGGACGCGTCCAGCTTGGCATACCATGCCCGTGGAGCTTGATGCAGTCCGTACAGGGCCTTGCGCAGCCGGAGCACCTTGTGTTCCTCGCCGGAGATGATGTAGCCGGGTGGTTGGTGCACGTAGACCTCCTCCTTGAGATCGCCATTAAGGAACGCCGATTTGATGTCCATGTGGTGCACTTGCCACCCACAGTGAGCAGCGAGTGCGAGCAGCAACCGCACGGTCTCCATGCGAGCCACCGGCGCGAAGACCTCGTCGAAGTCCACCCCTTGACGCTGTGCGTATCCCTTTGCAACTAGCCGCGCCTTATGTTTGATCACCTGTCCAGCAGGGTCCTTCTTCACCTTGAAGACCCACTTCAGTCCAATGGCCTTGTGCCCGGCGAGGAGCGTGGTGAGCTCCCATGTTTCGTTGCTGCAGATGGAGGCAAGCTCTGCGTCCATGGCCTCCTTCCAGCTTGGCTCGTTCAGAGCCGTGTCCGGGGATGCAGGCTCCTCTGCAGCCACCAGGCACAGCTCATCGTCGACGAACTCCTCCACATCAGCCGTCAACACGTAGTCGTTGTAGATGGGGTTCGGCTTGACAATGCCGCCGCGTGCACGTGTGATCATCGGGTGTTATGGCTGGCGTGGTGGGGCAGCATCCTCCTCGTCCACGCCTGCAGGTGTGGGGGAGAAGATTGGTGCAGAGCGTGGCGTCGTTCCTCTTGAATGTTGGAGTTGCGAGTGCACGCCACCGCTCCTGGGCGTGGCCACGGCATCTTGGGGCGTCTGCGTTGCTCCAGCAGCACTGTCAGGCGTCGAGTGCCGCCCAGCAGGATTTTTTGCCGCATGCGCCGTGGTGTGGACGAACACCTCGACTTGGAACGGCCCCGCCTCCCTTTCTTCTCCAGCCTTGTCCCAATCCCACCGTGCACCTTCATCGAACACGATGTCGCGTGAGACATGCACACGGTTCCTGACGGGGTCGTAGACGCAGTACGCCGCTGAGCCCGGCTCGTAGCCGAGCAGCACCATGGGGATGCTCCGGTCTTCAAGTTTGGCCAGGTTCGGCTTCGTCACCTTGACATGAGCTACACAGCCAAACACACGCAGGTGACTCGGGCTTGTATCCGTGCCATACCTCAAAAGGAGTCTGCCCATCGACGCTCTTTGTGGGCGACCGATTTAGCAGGTACACCGCCGTGGTCACCGCTTCTCCCCAGAATCTCGCAGGGACTCCCATCGACTTCATCAGGATGCGCGCGGTGGAGACAATCGTCTGGTTTCGGCGCTCCACAACGCCGTTCTGCTGCGCGAGTACGGCGCCGTCAATTGACGCCCGATGCCCTCGTCGGCGCAGTACGTTGCGAAAGTGGCCACGGTGAACTCCCCACCGTGGTCCGTCCGGAGCAGCCGCAGTTTGCGCCCGCTCTCCACCTCGGCTCCCGCCTTGAACTTCTTGATCGCATCCGCAGCCTGGTCCTTTGTTTGCAGCAGTGTGATCCACATGTATCTGCTCTTGTCGTCGACCAATAACAGGAAGTAGCACTTCCCTGCTGGTGTCGTCGGCGTTATGGGGGCGCAGAGGTCACCATGCACCAGATCAAGCACTCCCTTTGCCCGCCGCTTTGCCTACAGCGGGAAGGATGCACGGCGCTGCTTCCCAACCAAGCAGCCGTCGCAAAGCTGCTCGACATGCTCGATGCACGGGAGACCGCGTACCATACCGAGACGCCCAAGCTTCTGCAGTGCATCAAAGTTCAGGTGACCGTACCGTGCGTGCCACCTCCAGGAGTCGTCCGTGTGCACTGCTGCTAGGCACGCCGGCTTTGCGATGTCGAGGTCGACGATGTATAGCCGGTTGCGCGCCTGTGGCACACTTGCAAGAAGACGCTGCTGTCTGTTGAACAGCCTCAGGACGCCACGGCCGATGTCGATCCGATAGCCATTCTCGTCGAGCTGCCCCAGGCTCACGATGTTGCTACGGAGACGGAGAATGTAGTACACATCGGTGAGTGCACGGTGATCACCGTTGTGGCAGGCGAACAGGATCGTGCCTCTCCCCTTGATCTCCACGACGGATCCATCCCCAAATTTCACCGTGCCTCCGATGCTGGTGTCCAGGTCGGCGAAGACATCACGTCGCCCGGTCATATGGTTGCTGGCGCCCGTGTCCAGAAACCAGGTGTCGTCGTCGTGGTCGGAGGAGGTGAGGAAGACACGTTCTTCCACGAGGTCGACGCGCGTCCCCGCCTGCGTGCCGGTGCTGGCGATGGTGGCCATCATGAGCGTTGGCCCATCGTCATCGCTGAGGGTGCACACCCGCGCCAGGTGCAGCGCGGGCTGTTCTTCCTCCGCCGAGGCCAGATGCGCATGCTGCTCCTTCTGCTTGCGTTCGCGGCGAGGCTCAGGGCAGTCACGGGATATGTGTCCTGCATATTTGTTGCAATTGTAACACTTGATCCCGGACATGTCACGTTTGCCGTTGCCGCCGTTGGAGCCGCGCCCATGGTTTGCACGAGTCTCCTGCTTGCCGCGGCCGTTTCCCTTGCCGCTGCCGCCGTTGGAGCCGGATCCTTGTCCCTGCTCCTTCTTCTTTGCCCGTGCCAGCCACTGCTCCTCCGTGAACAGCAGCTGGGAGCCGAAACCGTCAGTGGTCCTGATCGCGCACCTCTCTGCAGCCGACCGCAGCCGGCCGATCAGCTCTTCGACGGACATGCCGTTGAGGTCGAGGAGCGTTTCGATCGAACAAGCAATCTGCGAGTACTGCGGTGGTACTTCACGTAGAAACTTCTAGACGATTTTTACCTCATCAATCACGTCCCCAAGAGACCGCAGGGTGTTGGCGAGGTTGGTGATGCGCATGCCGAACGCGTCGAGCGTTTCGCCGTCCTTGAACGCGATCTGCTCGAACTCCTTGCGCAGCCGTTGTGCCATCGCCTCGCGTGCATGGCACACACCCATCCTCATCATCTTGATCGCCTCCCACGCATCCGCGGATGTGTCCTTGACTGCTAGGACCGGCACCATCTCTGGTGGCACCGCACGGAGCAGCGCCGAGAGCGCCGCCATGTCCTCGCGATCGCCCGGCTCACCCATGCCGGAGACGGCCTCCCAGAGACCTTGCGCGCGCAGGTTGATCTTCATGACCAACGCCCACTCGATGTAGTTCGTGGACGTGAGCGTGGGGTACACAATGTTGCCGCCGCCGCGGCTCTCCTGGATGACGCGCTCGTGGACGACGATCTCGTTGCCGCCCCTGCGCACCAGGCTTCGTCCGCGCTCCCGCGGAGGCGGGGGCGCGCGTGATGGCGTGCGCGTCGGGGATCTTGACGTGGCTCCCCTTGGCGCCTTGTCGCTGTTCTCTCCAGCCCTCTCGCCGCCAGTCATGGCGGCCTCACCGGATCCTAAAAACGAGGCTCTGATGCCACTGTTAGTCAGGGACTAGAGAGGGACTCGAGAGAGTTTTTTGTGCTGCGTGCTGCCTGCAGCGTTTTCTGTCTTCCTTCTTATTAACAGCAACCAAAACAACGAAAGGAGGAGATCGTGCCCGAGCTATCCGGCCGTGCCATCCCACGACCAACTCACCACGCCCTTGATGCCACCATGCACGTTTGATTCGTGCCATCCCACGAAACGCGCATGGATACCTAAACTACATATCTGCTACTGAAAGTTCGGTCAAGGCACAAACAGGCTCATGCACTTGCCGTTTTATTTGCTAAGTCTGAAACTGAAACTAAAATACTAACAGGCGGTAGGATTACAAAGTCAACAAGAATCACCACGACGAAGGTGCACAGAAACTTGAGCAAAGCCATGATATGACCTTAATATAGCTAATTCTGATCTTGGATCTCTCTATATTATAGACAGTAGTATGTGTAGTGCTTGCGCTTGTGTGTAGCTTGTGGTTAGATCAACCTGCAGGTGGAATGGGATAACTAAGCATGCCCCCGCGCATGCAATATAAGTATTTAGTGCGATGTGCGATGTGCGATGGAGCAGCCACGCCCCTGCCCCTACACGTACGTGTATCCGTGCGTACAGACAAGTACTCATGGGAAAACGGTGAGGAGATGGTCTTCGTTGCTACAGCAATCGGTGAGACGGCCGGTGACGTGAGCCTTGCTGAGCTCCGGTCCAAGTCGGTTACGTCATGGACACACGCTCAACGGCTTCTGTGAGTTTTTTTGACGTTCGGTCATGCAAGGTAGCTTTGCAAGCTGGGAACACGTTGTAATGCAACACCCTCGCAACTTCTTGCATTGCATGCTAGTACATTTTCCCAAGAGATTCTTGATACTTTAGCTTGTCCATGCATGCACACGTGAGGTGTGGGCTGAATTGTTAATCATTTATATTGGCATCTTGGAATGCAATCTTTTGTCTTTATGTGCTAGTCCATCAGCCGACTAGCTCTTGCACTCTAGGAAAAAATGCATGAGAAAAGATAGCACCGAATTGACTACTTCTTGCTAATTCTCCATCTCTGCACGCTCCTTCACTGCCTTTTCAAAAGCCATCTAATTATTTCATCAATGAGAATGAGAATGTTAATGGGCTTTGATTTTACTTGCCTGCTGCAAAACCATGTTCTGGATGGAGAATTGCAGTAACTAGGTGATTTTCTCACACATTGCGGCAGGAATTTTAAGATTAAATTTAGATAAATTATGTATGAAGAAAATGATCTAGATCAAAAGCTACTTTTTTTAATGTGGACATATTTCATACTTGCACTGTACGTGAACAAAAAGTATGCATGCGGTTTTCATGAGGCTGTAAAATACTGTTAGTGGCTGCTGACATGACACACTTAGTGAGGTGGAACGACGCACGCTGAGAGAGTTAGAGTTGGTGGAGATAAACTATTTAAAAATAGTAGATTTGTGCTCCAATCGTGCTATAGTATTCATCTCCTTTAAGGCCATAACGAATCTGCACAGTCTCTCTAAAGTCATACTCAACATCAACCTTCCTCAACATGATGAATGTATGGGGTAACTACGAATTCTCAATGAAAAACAATGGCTGAATTTCATTAATGTCAAATTTTAGAGTGCATATTTCTCTTCATCTAACCCTGCTTTTCCCACATGTATATATTAATCCGAACAATTTGTACTTTCCTAAAAGTTTAAATGAAGTTATCTACGACAAAAGAACATCAAAGATCAATAGTACAAGAGTATTATTTGTGATCTGACCGCTCATGACACATATTAATGACGTCTTAAATGAATGCACCCAACGACTACACAAAGTTATATGCATTCAACTCTGAAACCCTCTCCAATACTTAAGTATTAGAGGTGATTTCCCGTTCAAAATCACCTTCTATATTATTTCAATAGCTAAATTACATTCTGGTTGCAGCCAGATCTACAATTCAATTTTTATTTAACTGCATAACACACACAGATCATGTGTAAAACAAAAACACCTCAAATTCATCATATCAATTGCATAAATTGTTCTCACAAACTGAATTCCATGCCATTGTTACATACAAAAATACATTACATTTTGAGATACTCGAAGCTCGCTTACTTAGATCACAGAATAATTCCTGAGATTGCAAACTGTAGTTCGGTTATACTATAGAAAATACTATAACTAGTATGAAACAACATTCTAGTGGTATGGCCATGGCTTTTTCGCTTCTTGCAAGATCCTCCAACGAGCGGTCGCATATCAAGTAGACCCGATAAAAGCGGGCTCTCCATGGCTTCTTTGGTGCGGTTATGGCAGTCCCGTCATGGGCCTCCTTGGGGCCGGCGACAAGGATCAACAGTGGTGGTGATGGAACCTCACCCCCCCCCCACCCCCCACCCCCATATGGAGGTGAGGGTGGTGACGGAGAGGTAAGGTGGCGATGGAGATCGACTTTGGCAAGATCATCTGAAGAGTGGCCCTATACCCAGCGGAATTGGTAAAATGGGTGGCTCCACCTCATTTTCTTGTTGTGGTTGTGGCGGTCGCGCAAGAGCCGCCACTCATGCCTTCACCCTCGCGGATCGGGGAACCCCATCATGACCATTTACCAATGGTGATGGCGGCGTGAGAGGCACATGTGAAATGGAAGTGGTGTGACGGGTAAGTAGTATCTGAGGGTTGCCTTTTTTAGGGTGTATCTAAGGGTTGCCTTGAAACCTCCTGCCATGCATCCAATGATCCAAGTAGGAAGCGGTTTGGTAGTTGAAACCGTCTCCAGTAGTGTGCCAGCTCATTGCAGGCAGTTTTACTTTTCTAAACTGGTTGAGCACGCTCGTTAGAGGCGAGGCGGTCAGAAACATCTAGCCGCCTCCATGGACCGCCTCTAATTGATACTCAAACTTGTTGTAGTGACACTTTCAAGGTCATTGATCTAAATACACACGTAGTTCATTATTTTATATGACATGATCATTACATCAGATGATTTCTTAACTTGCCGGCAATCTTACAAATCAGTAATCTCAATCTCAAACCGTACAAGCAATAATGAAATATACGTATGTGTATACACATATGCGTGCTACCAATATCTGTGTATACACTCACATGTCTATCAGTCTATGCATGCGTGAAGCGTGATCATACATAAAGCTAAACCAACACACAATACACAGTACAAATATCATATAGAAATGCTATATGAGCTAGCATCATGCATGCATAGTAGGAGTACGATTATATATATTCGTACACAAGTAGTTAAGCTGTATATTGAATCATCGTATGCAAGTAAGTGTCGAGCCGACCGCGCCAGAGTACGTAGCGACCATCATGGCTGCTTCTTTCCCGGGGTGTTGGGGTCGTTAGACCGACGGGAAGGTGTAGCTGCTTTCGACGCCCTGAACTTGTCAGCAGCCCTCCTCGTCGACCATGGCGACACCGCCAGCCGCCGGCCGCCGCGTTCACCGAGCGTCGCCTCCGTGTCTGTACCGTGGAGTCGGACCGGCCTTGCCGCCGCAGCAGCGAGTGAATCTCCGGTCGACAAGATCACAAGAATCGCCACAACGATTGTGCACAGAAACTTGAGAAAAGCCATGATGACCTTTGGTTGCAGCTGAATAGTTTTGGTCGTCGAACTATCTCTGTGATCTATGCGTGGTACTTGCGTTTGTGCGTAGCTAGCGATCAGATCGTGATGGTGCGATCTACGATGGGATAGATAAGCATATGCTCGTGCATGCAGATATATATACACGATGGAGCAACCACACCCCTGCCCCTACACGTGTATCAGTGTCCGCGTGTACAGATCGACACTCATGGGAAATGGCGAGGAGATAGTCTTCGTCGCTACAGCAATCTCGGTGGGACGACTGATGGCGTGACCATTGCTGAGATCGGGGTCCAAGTCTCATGTTCACGTCACTAGCGCAATTCAACAGCTTATGTTCCCATGTCATCATGAGTTTCAGTACTGTAACCTTTTTTCACGTTCGATCATGCAAGGACAAGCTGAGTTGCAGCAGCCTGGCAACTTCTTTTCCAAAGAGAATCTTGATACTTTTTTTTTTGGAAATGGAAGGTAGATCGAGTTCTACCTTATATATTCCAAAAGGCTAAAAGGCGGAGCCAAGAAGCCTTGGGTAACGGTCACATACAAGAGCTCATATTATGCACCGTGGTGCAGGGCCATGAGCAGCCCGAACAGAGACCAAAAAGAAAGAAGGGGAAAAGAGAAGTGTCAGCAAAACTTGACTTAAGAGAGCAAAAGGCTAAGCTAAGCTAAACTATGCTATGCCAACAACGTTTGTGACCAGCAAACAAGAGCAGTTTTGTCTTCTGGGCTGCGGGCGCGGTGGCTCCAAAGAGTCAAGAGCTCAGCTGCATGAGGCCTGCTTCGGTGCTCCCCCCAACCTAATTTCGGAGGGGTATTTTTGTCCCCGTGATTTTGTTTTTTTTCTGGCCCACCGTAGCCCAGATCCAAGCCCTATCTAGCCCTGCCAAGCCCTGTATAGCCCAGACCGTATACGTACAGTACCTGGTCCGAAAAAAAAACATCACATGACCCCACGACCACGTAGGACCTGCCGGATCCAATCATTCACGCAGCTCCATCAATCTCGTGAGCATTCACGCGGCTCCATAATTCACGCGGTAGATCTCCAGCGGGGCGCGCAGGGCTATCTCGTCGCCGGCGATCTCGTTGGACAGCGGGCGCGGCAACATCGTGAATCTCCAGCGCTCACAGGTACCGCATCCTGCATCCCCCCACACCCCTCTAGTCTCGCTCGCGGCAACATCGAACGAACTGTCGCCGTCAGAGATAGTGGTTAGCCTAGCGGGGAGGGAAACCTACCTACCCGGCGGCGTATGCAATCGTGGATCTTGTTCCGGTAGTGCTGCTCCTCGTGATCTGGGTTTCTTTAGTGTAGGGTTCACGTAGTGTCGGTAGCCGTCGGCTGTGTCCACGAGGACTATCATTATTTGATGTGGCGGCTAACCTAGGTATCCGGCGGCAGAGGTAATCACAGATCTAGCTAGATTTTGTAGTGCTGCTCCTCGCGATTGAAAGTGATCACTATGGGTGTCGTGGCCATCTTCCTGACTTGGTTTGGCAGATCTGAACGACCTCGGTTGGGGTTGTTTACATAACATCCGTGATCGTGAGCTATGTGTAGATATTTCATCATTGATAATGTTTTCATCATTTGTTGTAGGAAATGGCGGACGAGGAGTTAACTGATATGATGGTAGACATGGAGTTTGGAGAACTGATGAAAGACTGGATAGAAGATTGGTCAGATGATGAAAATTCAGATCTTGGAAATCAGTCAGAGAATGGGAACGAATGGGAAGATTTGAATGTGAGTGGCATTACCATGTTGTAATTTTTTGGTGCCATCCTACAACATTATATTTTTGTGTTGAAAATTTGTAGATGGATGAGCATGATGATGGTCAGGAAAACAATTCGGAGCTCTCAAATGAAGATTACATTAGTCAGGTACGTAAGTGAAAACATTTATTGGCATGCAAATTGAATTCATTCTGGAATATTATATGATAAGTAATTATGTATTTGTGTTGTATTTTTCAGTTCATTTTCGAATGTCATAATGTGTACGACTATTACGGTGAATCTGACGCGGAGACAGGCCTTAATGATGAATCATCAAATGCACCTGATTCTGGGGATTCGCAGTCGTCGGTCACCATCAGTGAGGTATTTGTGTAATCAATGTTCTATGAAAGTAATGTTAAACCATACAAAACAGTTTTCATGGGTATGTTTTGATTGTGTAGGTGACAGAAGATGGTGGGGTAATGAATGTCCAAGATACTGCCAGTGCAGATGATAAGAGGGATATGTTCATGCAGATAATGGACATGACTTTTATGACTCACGATGCTGCGTATGATTTCAACAGCTATGCTAGAGCTAATGGTTTCAGCATTAGGAAGAATAAGGTCAGGTATACCAAAACCGAGGCACATCTTATGCGTTATAAAAAGTTTGTTTGTTCCAGACAAGGGAAACGTGACAGCAAGTTGCTAACCGAGGAAGGGCACAGCCGTCGGCTCAGAGCCGAGACACGCTGCTTTTGCGAAGCACACCTGACTGTCAAGCTTGACCAAAAGCGTGGGGTTTGGTATGTTGCAAGTTTTGAGGACAAGCATAGCCATATGTTGGCAGGACTGGACGAGGTACCTTTTCTTTGGTCCCACAGAAAAATCAAAGAGTTTCAGAAGCATGAGATAATGTCCATGGGAGCTACAGGGATTAGAATTCACGACATGATGGATTCCCTCATCAGCAAGCATGTATGGTATGGCGGTGTTGGTTTTACCAGGCGTGAAATATACAACCTTTGTGCCAGGGAGAAGAGGAAGTTGCTTTCAAAAGGTGATGCTGCCACATCCATAGGCATCATGGCCAGTAGGAAACAGAGGCTGCTGCAGACTTTTTGAGGTCCATGTGTCAAAAGATGCCGAAGAGTGTAATCACAGACGCCGACGCTGCGATGATCAAGGCAATTCGCGAAGTCTTGCCAGACGTGTGGCACCGTATATGTACGTGGCATATAGAAAAAAATATGAAGATTCACCTCAGTCCCAAGTCCTTGAAGGAGTTCCGAACCCTTCTATACTATAGCACGTCCACGGCCACATTTAAGGAGAGATGGCACGCGTTTACCAAAAGATGGCAGTCGGAAAAAATAGTAACATGGTTGAGACGGATGTATAAGAAGAGGAGACTGTGGGCCGCGGCTTATCTAACAGAGGGGTTTTGGCTTGGCATGAAAAGCAACCAGCGGAGTGAAAGCCTAAACTCATGCCTTCACCTCCACCTAGACGGTGAAATGACCCTGGTGGATATGATTTTGCATTATGAGAACGTCATTGTATGTATCCGTGAAAACGAGGCGTGAGATGACTGCACGGCGTCAAAGAGTTTACCGTGCCAGTTACTAGCTCGAGGGAACTTGAGATAGCTGCTTCTCACGTCTTCACTCCAGCAAACTTCTATATGTTGCAAGATGATCTTAGAAAAATTGATGGCATGGAGATTGTAGAAATTAAGCTGGGAGACGGATCACAGCAGTACATCGTGGCCTGGAAGAATAACCGGAATAGCCGTTTTTGGGTGGAGTATACAGCAGTAAATTCCGCAGAACCTATACGGTGTAGCTGCAGAAGAATGATTCGAAAGGGTCTACCTTGCAAACACATATTCCACGTACTGAAGTACTTGAACATATCTGAAATACCAAAGTGTTTAGTTCTTGTTCGGTTCACGAAACAAGCAAGGTTGGGACTGCCCGCGAGGCGCACAAGCGATCTGTTGGGATATGGTTGGACTGGGGCAGAGGAAAGAATGAAATATAGCCAGGTCAGTGTGTTAGCTTCAGAAGCTATGCATGCGGCATGCAAACACCCAGCTTTGTGGGATCAGTTACAGGATAGTTTGAAGGCTGTGATAGCTAAGAGTCATGAGTATGATCTGCTACAGGAAAATTTGAGCAACAATATAAATGACTTCAGTAAGTGTGCAGTTGAATATGTAGACGATGGTGAAGGCAACATGGTCGCAGTTAAAGATCCTATGAAAGTGTCCAGCAAAGGTGCAACAAAGGTAGATGAGAACCGCCCTGTCTCGAAAAATGGTAGACCACTCTCTTTTGATGAGTTGAAAACCCGGTGCGGCGCTTGCAAATTGCTAGGACACACTAAACGTAGCAAGAAATGCAAACTAAATCAGAAGTAAGTGTTTGTATGCATTCTGGATTATTGAAAAAATTATCATTCATTAACTTATCTTGTCTTCTATGATGTGCAGAACAGTGGAGAAGGAAGAAGTGTAGAACACTTGCTTCAATTTTTTACGGATAAATCGAGTGAACATGGCAGTATATCCTTTTCACATTATGGCATCAATTTTAGTTCGACGTTTAACATCGTGTTTGGATCCTATATATATCTTCTATACCTAAATAGCTAGCCCCCACTACTAGATTTGTCTACACATGCGTGCTTCCACATCACCTCAATTATTTACAGCCTTCCGATCAAAATTGTGTGGCATCAAGGAATCATGCATGTGCTCATAAGTTACTTTTTGCATTAATGTAAATTATGCCACCTCATTGGTCATGCATGTCTTATTTTCCCAACGCATGCATGCATTTTTTGCATTAACCTATCAACTCAAACAACGCCACTTCATCAATCATGTCTTCTATTTGTGGGGATTTTTTTTCTCTTTTATACATCATTTTGCCACACACACTTCTTTTAAGTTTTATCATTTTTAACATGTAAAACTCTTACATTTAATTTCATTGGTTTTAAGCACTAATTTATGGATTGGTTTTAACACGGTTCCCGCAGCAACGCGCGGGGCATCATCTAGTTGTAGCAACTCGATCGACACTTTGTTTAGTGGGAGTGTCAAATTTTTACATCTCTAAATAAACAACAAAATCCGACCTAAATAAATTAGCTATAAATTAGAAAGAATATTGTACATTTCCCCTCCCCACGTCCTAACTGCCATTAAATCACCTAACTTACCACTCCCCACCACACATTCACCCACCTACCTCGCGCGCCGGTTCGAACTCCCCTTATCCCCACCTACAGTAGATCGAGAAAACCCCCGCCGGCGACCGCTGCAGCCGCCTCCATGGAGAAAAGCCTCGGCTGGCAGAGAGCGATGATGAAGCTCGCCGGCGATGACGAGGGGTGGCGCGCCCAGTTGGCGGAGGTGTGCGGCTGGTTCCCCAGCACGGAGATGTTGGTCAACCACGCGCGTGGCCTCGTCAAAGTCCTCACCGACGCCGAGAAGAAGCGCGCCTTCCCCTACGGCTGCGGCGTCCCGCCGGCTCTCCTCCTCGTCTGGGCAATGCGAGAGGCCACGCTGAGCGACTCCCCTGTTCAGCGTGCAAGGTGGTGGATGTACCGCTCCACCACCATGACGCTGCGGCCAGATCCAGCACGCGTCGCGTCGATGGCGGAGCGCATCGACGTCGAGCTCGCTATCCCTGCGCCCGTGAGCCCGGACTACCAGGTCCGCCACGTGCCGAAGCCAGTCCTGCCGTTGGGCTCTGACGTCGTGGAGGACGACGTGGACGAGGTACTGCTCATCCCTGATGACCCTGAGGAGGGCGAGGAGGACGCCGTGCAGATGGTAGCGCCGGTTGCCGTCGAGGGTGGCAAAACAATGCCCATCGACGTCGAGCTCCTTCCCCTGCACCCTGACATAGTGAAGGTGGAAGAAGAGGAGGTGGCTCAGGATCAGGTGGCGCCGGCGGTGGTCAAGAAGAAGGCTTCTCCGTGTGTGGTGCGCCGCTCACGCCGCCTCAAATTTCTGAAGAAGTGAAGATGGGCACAGTTGCTGAAGGAGGATGAAGCTGCTGGTTATCTTAAGTTAGGTATGCTGTTATATGTTTCAGCATATAAGTTAACATTATTTTGGGTTTGATGTTGGTTAGGTATGCTTTTATATGTAAGCATATAAGTAATGCAATCGGTACGGTTTGATCGGGTTCTTTGTGGCTGAAGAACTGAATATCTACTGCTCACCCTAAGTGCCAAGTTCAGTTAAATTTCTGAATATTGAATATGTATTGTTGCTTTGCTTCAGTGTTGCATGGAAGCTGCTAGATGTTGCTCCTATGTTGCAACAAGACAATGTACTAGTCTGCTACATAAATCAGTAGTGTTGCTAGGTGATGTGCCCATGTGCATCACATACCAAATATAGAACATGCCAAAAGTGCATTGTCTGTGAAATACAGGACATGCCAAAAGTGCATTGTCTGCCAAATATAGAACGTGCCAAAAGTGCACTGTCTACCAATCATTATGGCCCCATGTTATTTATGCTGCAATCTCTGTTACACTTTGCCCATAAACTGAATAGCAAATAATTCAGCATCATTTCATCATGTCAATTACAATGATGTCAATAACTTTATGAACAATCTACTTGCTAACTATGACAGCAATCATAATGGCAAGCAGGCCAAGATACAGAAGACCTCCAAATCCTAAAATCCTATCCCTATAGAGCAATATCTCCTTGTGCATCTTAACCATTGCCCTCTTTTCTTTCTCATTCCTTTTAATTTCAGCTTCATATTCTGTAATCTTAGTCTCCAGTTTCTTGTTCTTCATGGCAAGATACTTAATGACTGACTTTGCTTTGCTATCCCACTCCCCATCAACCCATTCAACATACTCAGAAGTGATATCATCCTAAATAAATCATGAGCAATTCAAGTCATTTTATAACTGAACTTGTCGCTGCAAGCGTTAAACACTGAACTTTTTTGCAGCTTGACCGCAATAGCAGTACTAGTTTGAAGATCATGCTCAGTACACTAACCTCAAACACACATCCCCCGAGTGCGCTGCCAAAATTGTCTGCATCTATGCAGACACGGGCACTAGGAGTTTCCTGATGACCACATAGATGGAGCTTGTCATGGCCACAGGTGATGAATTATGGGCGATAATGCTGGGATGTAAAGAACAATGGTAAAGAACTTACCTTTTTGCCACCAAAGTGTAGCACTGAAGAAAACCTAGCCGTGGATTCTCCCGGCCCGCCGCCGCCCACGAAACCCCCGTCCCCTGTTCCACTAGATCGCCGCCGCTGCCTCCTGTGCCACTGAATCCGGCCCACCTGCTTGCAGGACCCAGGGTTCGACCTAACTTGCGGTCGCCACCGCTCTTCTCGCCGCAGCCACCGCCGCCCGATGCCCAGCTCGCTGTCATGCTTTCGCCGTCGAGATTTGGAGGCGCAAATAGAGAGGGAGGGCTAGGGATTTGGAAAGGGAAACGAGAAAAGAGGAAAGATCGATGTGAACCTGGCAAAATGGGCTGGTGTAGCACTGACGGGAAGATAGCCCCGCCTGTGGGGCCCCTCACGTGGTTAGATGGGTCGTGCCTGGCATTATGGTGAGTACAGAAAAAGTTAATTATACATATAATAAAAAAACGATGGGTTTGTAAAACAAACTAGAAAAACATGATGCCTGATAACACACGATAGAGCCAACGAGCTGACATGACTAATTTTGATGAGTGTAATATTACATTTTGGCTTGATATATTTACTTATCTACCATGACTACTTTTCATAATAATGTGATGAGGGGGAATTACTGGGAGATTATGCAAGATGATGACATGCAGATAGCTAAGGCAGAATGCTAAGCTTGGTAGAGTTTAAAAAAAAGTTAAGATTGTGAAATTTTTAATATGAAACTTACGAGAGCAGTTGAAGAGAAAAATAGAATATTATAAAAAATTGGAGAAGGAGAAAAATATTAAGCAAGAACAGTTGATAAGTGAAGCCGTGAAAAATACAATTATAAAAAATTGGAGAAGGAGAAAAATATTAAGCAAGAACAATTGATAAGTGAAGCCAAAACTTTATTGGTACGACCAAATTGTCTTCTCCGAGCGAATTTTATGACCAAATTGTCTTGTACGAGCAAATTGTCTGACAGACACATACACATGCATGTGCCCTGTTTATTACATAAAATGATAGAACCCCTAAGATAATCATGTCGTCGAAACCTTCGACCGGACTAAATCCAAACCACTAAAACTTCAATCTTGCATGCCGCATGGATTCTTCAGGCGCGCCTTTTGCTTGCGATTTCGCGAATTTTGTTCTTCACACACTCCATCGTGTTTGAAGGTGACATAATCAACTCTGCGACGAAACGTCTTCTCCTTGCGTCAACGGTGGCCTGCAAAAAATGACATAAAGGTTACATGAACCGAAGTTGCTACACCACCATAGTAGCTAGTCTACAAACGAAAATAACAGCATACCTGTGTAAATTTGCGGGTGATTTTGTCCCCGTCCCAATGTTCTAGACATTCTGTGACAAAAAGGCCACAAGAGTTCCTGGTACATATGCAGACATTAGCGGTGGGCAATACAAAAATGTGTGTTGTTGTTTGATTGTGCATGATGTCCTATTAACTCACCCATCCTCTTGCTGGGGTATGTCATACTCCTTGATAGGTCACTTACTTACGTCCGGATATTTCCCTGGTGTAATAAGATTTGCCTGACGCATATCGTGTGCTATAGCCATTCGCTATAAAGAGGATAGTGTTAAAGAACAATCATAAACAATATGTAAGAGCAATGGTACAAATGTTGGTTACATTACCAGTGCTTTAACAGTCCTCTCAGTCAGGTCCAGAGGATAAAGCGAATCGAGAACTTGGAATTCTTTCTTGATCATGTGCATGACCACGGTCATCCAGTGGCTATTGTCGATATTCAACGCGATATACGTCTACAGTGCAAAAAACTATTACGTAGCAAAAGAAATACTTGATGAACTATCCTGTAGTGATGAATCACAAACATTACGTACCTTATCACGCACAGTATACTCTTTCATGACTCTATTAACTGCCCCAGCTTTGGTCAGAGCACTATCCATGTTGCAGCTAGATGGCAATGGATCGTCATTTGCGATAGCACGATCTACAAGGAATTTGGACCTCCACGCTGGACAGAGGTAACGATCATGACCAACGCGCAGCTCCAAATGTCCCATATAAGCATCAATAACCTGCATAGAATATCAGCGCATTACATGTTGAGAATTGAGACATAGATTTTTGAGCATTTTAAAAATAGGACATGCAAGTAGTACTTACATCGTCCGACAACCATCTATGGCCTAGTACCGGTAGAATCCTTTCGGAAGTCAGAGTTATGCCACGGCCTTCACTGTAGTAATTTTTTTTGTTCTTGTTCTTCTCAGTGCTAGCAGCTAACTCAACAAATGAAACAGCAGCATCAATTATTTCCGGCGTCAACTCATCTGCCACAATCTCCGGCACATTATTGTTCGAAAATAGAGCTGCATGAAATAATATGAATGTCAACAATGGTGATCATATGCATTGGTAGTAAATAAAAAAATTAAGAATGTTAGTTACGATACCTCTAGTAGCAGTACTAGTACCAGAGGCTCTCTGACCACGGCTGATACACTTGCCGGGCTTGTCAAGTGCGAAGGGGGATTCAAATTTCTTGGGAACGGTCCGCTTCCGCTTACCGGACATAACCTCGTCATCCTTATCGATTATTGCACCCTTTTTTCCATTCGCCTTAGCCATGAACTTGCTGACAGAAGATGGACAAATGTCTATGTCCGATGAAGGTGCTACAGTAGAAGTACCAACCACCCAAGGGTTTTCTGGTGTAGCCCCACATACATCATTACGCTTAAAAGGTGAAGCTTCCTTGTGTCCATTCAGCTTCGGTGGGGTTTTCTGTTTCGAAAACTAAATCGTGTGAACATTTCTGGACGAAAAAAATTAAACGAGAAAATTATAGACAGAAAGATAAATACATAGTACCTCAGGTACGGTTTTATGGTCGGGAAGCACTATATCAGGCTGCATCATGTCAATGATCGGGTGTCCATCACTGTCCATGTCTTCCTTGTACACGAATTCCTTCTTTTCATATGGACCATTCTCGAACGAATCCACTTCGTTCGGATCATTCTCCGCGGATGGCACGGCAGCAGCCGGCTTGTACATGACACCTGCTTTGTTCAACTTCTCCAACAACCTCTGCAATAGAAATATAAACTTAGTAATGGTAGCATGGTTTAAAACAGCAAACATACTCTAAACTATAAAGTTTGGGTGTGACACCTCAGCAACTATATCAGGGATTTGCCTCATCTTGGTGTGTATGAAGTCCATGCACCGCTTCATTACAAGCTCCATCAAATCTTCCGACAATGCGGCTGTCGTCGACTTCTTTGCGTCTCCAGTTGCAGGCTTGGTTTTTGGCTTCATGGTAGGTGCATTATTTGGGATGTCGGGCTCCTGAGCCATATACTCCTGGGTGATATTATTTTCGATCTGCATGCGATATTGAAGTACATGTGATAAATAATAAATAAATAGTATTAAGTTACAAAACATTTAAGAAAGACGAAACACAATGACTTACCCTTACGTTACCACGGCCGCGCCCATTATCAAAGTCGAACCTATCTCTCCTAGTGGCTACACCTTCTGTCCAGTTCCTCATAAGAGGTTGTATGGACAAGTTGGGATTATAGGCGCATTCACCTTGGACCGGTTGCACCTTCTCCCAGTACAAGTACTACAAAAAAATATAAGGATTTAGAGTTAGTAAAATACATCACATAAAATTGCAATGATATGATAATTGACATTATGCAACAGGTCTGATATGTGTACCTGCAAGAGAGCCAAATTGCCTTTCGGCCATTGGCGCAGGTGTTTGCCTTTCTTCACTATGCGAAGGCAATCAAGGAGAACACGCATGGTGAAGGCATTCCAGTTAATCTTTGAAATACGTTTCACATCGTAGACCAAAGCGTAGTACTGCTTTGGCACAATCTTGCTCGACATTGGAGCAATAATTGTTCCTAACAGGACCAGCACTACTTTGCGAAGGAAATCGTCGTCGGTGGCTTTACTTTTAATTATGTCCTCAATGAGATTATCTATCACTTTTAATTATGTCCTCAATGAAATTGTGGCGGCACCCGCTCCTTCATGTCCTCGCCTTCTTCAGTCAGAATGTCCGAAGCGGACAGTCCTTGGTTCTCGAGGTTAAAGATGCACTCGACGTTGACCGCACCGAGAGTCACCTCCCCAACCTGCTCTTGTATAATGAATCTGCCCGTGCTGGCCTGAAAATTCTCAATTATATACCTAATCAGCAGGGTACGCATCTTAATAGATGGTATCTGCAGCATGCTGCGCAATGATGTATCAGCCACTCTAGCGCGTTGACCGCTCGATAGATCTGCAACAAGCTTGCACCATTTCTCCACTGCGCATACTATTTCTCCATTCAGCTCGTCCATCCTGTTGAAAGAAAATATATAACTTCGTGACATTAGCTAGCACTAAAGCAAAAATAACAATAGGCATGCAAAAATATAGAACTTTCTGGCAATAGCTAACACTAATGCAAAATAACACTAATGGAAATACAAAACTATCACCATGTATACTGCAACATGCAGCCAAGTGTGTGCTGACATGAGGCAATAAAAAAATAACTACAATTGGTAATTGAATGTACTTGCATCTGATCAAGTTCTTTGAGTATCATATAAATTATGTAATCAATAAAATTAATATGGTAAACTGTTACTTATTCGTCTGGTTGTCTTACTAACAGGGTGACAAATTGTTCAGCTGTAAATAAACTAGAGTCTATAGCAATGGTACCTATTTGAGGTTCATCAACATCTAATGTTAATAACTCTTTAATGTTCTATGTGCACAATATTATAATTGGATTGTGTGACAAAAATATAATTGGATCTTGTGACAAAAAATGTATTGCGTCATGCTTCTCGAGAAACAACATCTTATTCTACCATGCTATGAAAGAACCAAAGAATGTTTTCATCTACGCCATCTGGTCAGAACGCATCTAGTTCAGTTCATACTAGTTGAAATTATGTGGTAAACCTAAGTCCATCAAAGCAATGAGACGGAGGAAGTAGCTTGCTTTGAAGGCGCGAGGGAAAGAGGACAATTTACTTGATCTGTCGACGAAGATGAAAGAAGTCGGCGATGCGTTCTCGACGTAGGTCGTCGAGGTCGGCCTGCACGTGCGGACGACCTTGATCTTCTCGGGGGTTTTGTGGCGTGTGGGATGCGGCGGACGGAGCTGTCGACGCCTCGCCGGCAGGAGTCGATCTAGTCGACGACATGTGCGAGGAGGAGGAGATTATATACGAGGTCGATGCCTAGGTCGTCGTAACTTCCCTGTGACCAATCTCGCGATCTATATTTTCCTCCATTGAAGCGAGGCTGAACGTGTGTTGGAAATATGCCCTAGAGGCAATAATAAAAGCATTATTATTATATTTCCTTGTTCATGATAATTGTCTTTATTCATGCTATAATTGTGTTATCCGGAAATCGTAATACATGTGTGAATAACAGACACCGACATGTCCCTAGTGAGCCTCTAGTTGACTAGCTCGTTGATCAACAGATAGTCATGGTTTCCTGACTATGGACACTGGATGTCATTGATAACGAGATCACATCATTAGGAGAATGATGTGATGGACAAGACCCAATCCTAAACATAGCACAAGATCGTATAGTTCGTTTGCTAGAGTTTTCCAATGTCAAGTATCTTTTCCTTAGACCATGAGATCGTGTAACTCCCGGATACCATAGGAGTGCTTTGGGTATGCCAAACGTCACAACGTAACTGGGTGACTATAAAGGTAGACTACGGATATCTCCGAAAGTGTCTGTTGGGTGACATGGATCAAGACTGGGATTTGTCACTCCGTATGACGGAGAGGTATCACTGGGCCCACTCGGTAATGCATCATCATAATGAGCTCAGAGTGACCAAGTGTCTGGTCACGGGATCATGCATTACGGTACGAGTAAAGTGACTTGCCGGTAACGAGATTGAACGAGGTATTGGGATACCGACGATCGAATCTCGGGCAAGTAACATATCGATAGACAAAGGGAATAGCGTACGGGATTGATTGAATCCTCGACATCGTGGTTCATCCGATGAGATCATCGTGGAGCATGTGGGAGCCAACATGGGTATCCAGATCCCGCTGTTGGTTATTGACCGGAGAGTCGTCTCGGTCATGTCTGCTTGTCTCCCGAACCCGTAGGGTCTACACACTTAAGGTTCAGTTACGCTAGGGTTGTAGGGATATGTATATGCAGTAACCCGAATGTTGTTCGGAGTCCCGGATGAGATCCCGGACGTCACGAGGAGTTCCGAAATGGTCCGGAGGTAAAGATTTATATATGGGAAGTCCTGTTTCGGGCATCGGGACAAGTTTCGGGGTTATCGGTATTGTACCGGGACCACCGGAAGGGTCCCGGGGGTCCACCGGGTGGGTCCACCTGTCCCGGGGGGCCACATGGGCTGTAGGGGGTGCGCCTTGGCCTACATGGGCCAAGGGCACCAGCCCCACATAGGCCCATGCGCCTAGGGTTTGAGGGGGAAAGAGTCCTAGGAGGGGAAGGCACCTCCTAGGTGCCTTGGGGGGGAGGGAAACCCCCCTTGGCCGCCGCACCCCCTAGGAGATTGGATCTCCTAGGGCCGGCCACCCCCCCTTGGCCCTCCTATATATAGTGGGGGAGAGGAGGGACTTCATACCTGAACGCCTTGGCCTTTGGTTGCCTCCTTCTCCCTCCCCAACACCTCCTCCACCTCCATAGTGCTTAGCGAAGCTCTGCCGGAGTACTGCAGCTCCATCAACACCACGCCGTCGTGCTGCTGTTGGTGCCATCTCCCTCAACCTCTCCTCCCTCCCTTGCTGGATCAAGAAGGAGGAGACGTGGCTGTTCCGTACGTGTGTTGAACGCGGAGGTGTCGTCCGTTCGGCGCTGGTCATCGGTGATTTGGATCACGTCGAGTACGACTACATCATCACCGTTCTTTTGAACGCTTCCGCTCGCGATCTACAAAGGTATGTAGATGCATCTAATCACTCGTTGCTAGATGAACTCCTAGATGATCTTGGTGAAACGAGTAGGAAAAGTTTTGTTTTCTGCAACGTTCACCAACAGTGGCATCATGAGCTAGGTCTATGCGTAGTTCTTCTTGCGCGAGTAGAACACAATTTGTTGTGGGCGTAGATTTGTCAACTTTCTTGCCGTTACTAGTCCTTTCTTGCTTCAGCGGTATTGTGGGATGAAGCGGCCCGGACCAACCTTACACGTACGCTTACGTGAGACCGGTTCCACCGACTAACATGCACTAGTTGCATAAGGTGGCTGGCGGGTGTCTGTCTCTCCCACTTTAGTTGGGGCGGAATCGATGAACAGGGTCCTTATGAAGGGTAAATAGAAGTTGACAAATCACGTTGTGGCTTTAACGTAGGTAAGAAGACTTTCTTGCTAGAACCCTAATTCAGCCACGTAAAACTTGCAACAACAATTAGAGGACGTCTAACTTGTTTTTGCAGCAAGTGGTTTGTGATATGATATGGCCAAAGTTGTGATGAATGATGAATGATCTATATGTGATGTATGAGATGTTCATGCTATTGTAATAGGATTCACGACTTGCATGTTGATGAGTATGACAACCGGCAGGAGCCATAGGAGTTGTCTTTATTCTTTTAATGACCTGCGTGTCATCGAGAAACGCCATGTAAATTACTTTACTTTATTGCTAAACGCGTTAGCCATAGTAGTAGAAGTAATAGTTGGCGAGCAACTTCATGGAGACACGATGATGGAGATCATGATGATGGAGATCATGGTGTCAAGCCGGTGACAAGATGATCATGGAGCCCCAAGATGGAGATCAAAGGAGCTATGTGATATTGGCCATATCATGTCACGTTTATTATTTGATTGCATGTGATGTTTATCATGTTTTGCATCTTGTTTACTTAGAACGACGGTAGTAAATAAGATGATCCCTCACAATAAATTCAAGAAGTGTTCCCCCTAACTGTGCACCGTTGCGACAGTTCGCTGTTTCAAAACACCACGTGATGATCGGGTGTTTTATTCAGACGTTCACATACAACGGGTGTAAGACATATTTACACATGCAAACACTTAGGTTGACTTGACGAGCCTAGCATGTACAGACATGGCCTCGGAACACAGAAGACCGAAAGGTCGAGCATGAGTCGTATAGAAGATACGATCAACATGAAGATGTTCACCGATGTTGACTAGTCCGTCTCACGTGATGATCGGACACGGTCTAGTTTAACTCGGATCATGTAATACTTAGATGACTAGAGGGATGTCTAATCTAAGTGGGAGTTCACTAATAATTTGATTAGTTGAACTTAATTATCATGAACTTAGTCTAAAATCTTTGCAATATGTCTTGTAGATCAAATGGCCAACGTAGTCCTCAACTTCAACGCGTTCCTAGAGAAAACTAAGCTGAAAGACGATGGCAGCAACTATACGGACTGGGTCCGGAACCTGAGGATCATCCTCATAGCTGCCAAGAAAGATTATGTCCTACAAGCACCGCTTGGTGACGCACCCGTTCTCCCTGCAGAACAAGATGTTATGAACGCTTGGCAGGCACGTTTCGATGACTACTCCCTCGTTCAGTGCGGCATGCTTTACAGCCTAGAGCCGGGGCTCCAAAAGCGTTTTGAGAGACATGGAGCATATGAGATGTTCGAAGAGCTGAAAATGGTTTTCCAAGCTCATGCCCGGGTCGAGAGATATGAAGTCTCCGACAAATTCTTCAGCTGTAAGATGGAGGAAAACAGTTCTGTCAGTGAGCACATACTCACTATGTCTGGGTTGCATAACCGCTTGACTCAGCTGGGAGTTAATCTCCCGGATGATGCCGTCATTGACAGAATCCTCCAGTCGCTTCCACCAAGCTACAAGAGCTTTGTGATGAACTTCAATATGCAGGGGATGGAAAAGACCATTCCTGAGGTATTTGCTATGCTGAAATCAGCAGAGGTAGAAGTCGGGAAGGAACATCAAGTGTTGATGGTCAATAAAACCACTAAGTTCAAGAAAGGCAAGGGTAAAAAGAACTTCAAGAAGGACGGCAAGGAGGTTTCCGCGCCCGGCAAGCAAGCTGCCGGGAAGAAGCCAAAGAATGAACCCAAGCCCGAGACTGAGTGCTTTTATTGCAAGGGAAGCGGTCACTGGAAGCGGAACTGCCCTAAGTACTTAGCGGATAAGAAGGCCGGCAAAACGAAAGGTATATGTGATATACATGTAATTGATGTGTACCTTACTAGTGCCCGTAGTGGCTCCTGGGTATTTGATACCGGTGCAGTTGCTCACATTTGTAACTCAAAGCAGGGGCTGCGGAATAAGCGGAAACTGGCAAAGGACGAGGTGACGATGCGCGTCGGGAATGGTTCCAAGGTCAATGTGATCGCCGTCGGCACGCTACCTCTGCATCTCCCTTCGGGATTAGTTTTAAACCTCAATAATTGTTATTTAGTGCCAGCTTTGAGCATGAACATTGTATCGGGATCTCGTTTAATTCGAGATGGCTACTCTTTTAAATCTGAGAATAATGGTTGTTCCATTTTTATGAGAGATATGTTTTATGGTCATGCTCCTATGGTGAATGGTTTATTCTTTATGAATCTCGAACGTGATGCTACACATGTTCATAATGTGAGTACCAAAAGAAGTAAGGTTGATAATGATAGTCCCACATACTTGTGGCACTGCCGCCTTGGTCACATAGGTGTCAAACGCATGAAGAAGCTCCATGCTGATGGACTTTTAGAGTCTCTTGATTATGAATCATTTGACACGTGCGAACCATGCCTTATGGGTAAAATGACCAAGACTCCGTTCTCAGGAACAATGGAGCGAGCAACCGACTTATTGGAAATCATACATACCGATGTGTGCGGTCCAATGAGTGTTGAGGCTCGCGGTGGCTATCGTTATGTTCTCACCCTCACTGATGATTTAAGTAGGTATGGGTATATCTACTTAATGAAACACAAGTCTGAAACCTTTGAAAAGTTCAAGGAATTTCAGAGTGAGGTTGAAAATCAACGTGACAGGAAAATCAAGTTTCTACGATCAGATCGTGGAGGAGAATACTTGAGTCACGAGTTTGGGGCACACTTAAGAAAATGTGGAATAGTTTCACAACTCACACCGCCTGGAACACCTCAGCGTAATGGTGTGTCCGAACGTCGTAATCGCACTCTGTTAGATATGGTGCGATCTATGATGTCTCTTACCGATTTACCGCTTTCTTTTTGGGGCTATGCTTTAGAGACTGCCGCATTCACTTTAAATAGGGCTCCGTCGAAATCCGTTGAGACGACACCGTATGAATTATGGTTTGGGAAGAAACCTAAGCTGTCGTTTCTAAAAGTTTGGGGATGCGATGCTTATGTCAAGAAACTTCAACCTGAAAAGCTCGAACCCAAGTCGGAAAAATGCGTCTTCATAGGATACCCAAAAGAAACTATTGGGTACACCTTCTACCTCAGATCCGAAGGCAAGATCTTTGTTGCCAAGAATGGGTCCTTTCTGGAGAAAGAGTTTCTCTCGAAAGAAGTAAGTGGGAGGAAAGTAGAGCTTGATGAAGTATTACCTCTTGAACCGGAAAATGGTGCAACTCAAGAAAATGTTCCTGAGGTGCCTGCACCGACTAGAGAGGAAGTTAATGACAATGATCAAGATACTTCTGATCAAGCCCCTACTGAAATTCGAAGGTCCACAAGGACACGTTCCGCACCAGAGTGGTACGGCAACCCTGTCTTGGAAATCATGCTGTTAGACAATGGTGAACCTTCGAACTATGAAGAAGCGATGGCGGGACCGGATTCCGACAAATGGCTGGAAGCCATGAAATCCGAGATAGGATCCATGTATGAAAACAAAGTATGGACTTTGACTGACTTGCCCGTAGAGCGGCGAGCCATAGAAAATAAATGGATCTTTAAGAGGAAGACAGACGCGGATGGTAATGTGACCATCTATAAAGCTCGGCTTGTCGCTAAGGGTTATCGACAAGTTCAAGGGGTTGACTACGATGAGACTTTCTCACCGGTAGCGAAGCTGAAGTCCGTCCGAATCATGTTAGCAATTGCCGCATTCTATGATTACGAAATATGGCAAATGGACGTCAAAACGGCATTCCTTAATGGTTTCCTTAAGGAAGAATTGTATATGATGCAGCCGGAAGGTTTTGTCGATCCTAAGAATGCTGACAAAGTGTGCAAGCTCCAACGCTCGATTTATGGGCTGGTGCAAGCATCTCGGAGTTGGAACATTCGCTTTGATGAGATGATCAAAGCGTTTGGGTTTACACAGACTTATGGAGAAGCCTGCGTTTACAAGAAAGTGAGTGGGAGCTCTGTAGCATTTCTCATATTATATGTAGATGACATACTTTTGATGGGAAATGATATAGAACTCTTGGACAGCATCAAGGCCTACTTGAATAAAAGTTTTTCAATGAAGGACCTTGGAGAAGCTGCTTATATATTAGGCATCAAAATCTATAGAGATAGATCGAGACGCCTCATAGGTCTTTCACAAAGCACATACCTTGATAAGATATTGAAGAAGTTCAATATGGATCAATCCAAGAAGGGGTTCTTGCCTGTGTTGCAAGGTATGAAATTGAGCTCAGCTCAATGTCCGACCACGGCAGAAGATATAGAAGAGATGAGCGTCATCCCCTATGCCTCAGCCATAGGTTCTATTATGTATGCCATGCTGTGTACCAGACCTGATGTAAACCTTGCCGTAAGTTTGGTAGGAAGGTACCAAAGTAATCCCGGCAAGGAACACTGGACAGCGGTCAAGAATATCCTGAAGTACCTGAAAAGGACTAAGGAAATGTTTCTCGTTTACGGAGGTGACGAAGAGCTCGTCGTAAAGGGTTACGTCGACGCTAGCTTCGACACAGATCTGGATGACTCTAAGTCACAAACCGGATACGTGTATATTTTGAATGGTGGGGCAGTAAGCTGGTGCAGTTGCAAGCAAAGCGTCGTGGCGGGATCTACATGTGAAGCGGAGTACATGGCAGCCTCGGAGGCAGCACATGAAGCAATATGGGTGAAGGAGTTCATCACCGACCTAGGAGTCATACCCAATGTGTCGGGGCCGATCAAGCTCTTCTGTGATAACACTGGAGCTATTGCACTTGCCGAGGAGCCCAGGTTTCACAAGAAGACAAGGCACATCAAGCGTCGCTTCAACTCCATTCGTGAAAATGTTCAAGATGGAGACATAGAGATTTGTAAAGTACATACGGACCTGAATGTAGCAGATCCGTTGACTAAACCTCTCCCAAGAGCAAAACATGATCAACACCAGAATTCCATGGGTGTTCGATTCATCACAATGTAACTAGATTATTGACTCTAGTGCAAGTGGGAGACTGTTGGAAATATGCCCTAGAGGCAATAATAAAAGCATTATTATTATATTTCCTTGTTCATGATAATTGTCTTTATTCATGCTATAATTGTGTTATCCGGAAATCGTAATACATGTGTGAATAACAGACACCGACATGTCCCTAGTGAGCCTCTAGTTGACTAGCTCGTTGATCAACAGATAGTCATGGTTTCCTGACTATGAACACTGGATGTCATTGATAACGAGATCACATCATTAGGAGAATGATGTGATGGACAAGACCCAATCCTAAACATAGCACAAGATCGTATAGTTCGTTTGCTAGAGTTTTCCAATGTCAAGTATCTTTTCCTTAGACCATGAGATCGTGTAACTCCCGGATACCGTAGGAGTGCTTTGGGTATGCCAAACGTCACAACGTAACTGGGTGACTATAAAGGTAGACTACGGATATCTCCGAAAGTGTCTGTTGGGTGACATGGATCAAGACTGGGATTTGTCACTCCGTATGACGGAGAGGTATCACTGGGCCCACTCGGTAATGCATCATCATAATGAGCTCAGAGTGACCAAGTGTCTGGTCACGGGATCATGCATTACGGTACGAGTAAAGTGACTTGCCGGTAACGAGATTGAACGAGGTATTGGGATACCGACGATCGAATCTCGGGCAAGTAACATATCGATAGACAAAGGGAATAGCGTACGGGATTGATTGAATCCTCGACATCGTGGTTCATCTGATGAGATCATCGTGGAGCATGTGGGAGCCAACATGGGTATCCAGATCCCGCTGTTGGTTATTGACCGGAGAGTCGTCTCGGTCATGTCTGCTTGTCTCCCGAACCCGTAGGGTGTACACACTTAAGGTTCAGTTACGCTAGGGTTGTAGGGATATGTATATGCAGTAACCCGAATGTTGTTCGGAGTCCCGGATGAGATCCCGGACGTCACGAGGAGTTCCGGAATGGTCCGGAGGTAAAGATTTATATATGGGAAGTCCTATTTCGGGCAACGGGACAAGTTTCGGGGTTATCGGTATTGTACCGGGACCACCGGAAGGGTCCCGGGGGTCCACCGGGTGGGTCCACCTGTCCCGGGGGGGCACATGGGCTGTAGGGGGTGCGCCTTGGCCTACATGGGCCAAGGGCACCAGCCCCACATAGGCCCATGCGCCTAGGGTTTGAGGGGGAAAGAGTCCTAGGAGGGGAAGGCACCTCCTAGGTGCCTTGGGGGGGAGGGAAACCCCCCTTGGCCGCCGCACCCCCTAGGAGATTGGATCTCCTAGGGCCGGCCACCCCCCCTTGGCCCTCCTATATATAGTGGGGGAGAGGAGGGACTTCATACCTGAACGCCTTGGCCTTTGGTTGCCTCCTTCTCCCTCCCCAACACCTCCTCCACCTCCATAGTGCTTAGCGAAGCTCTGCCGGAGTACTGCAGCTCCATCACCACCACGCCGTCGTGCTGCTGTTGGTGCCATCTCCCTCAACCTCTCCTCCCTCCCTTGCTAGATCAAGAAGGAGGAGACGTGGCTGTTCCGTACGTGTGTTGAATGCGGAGGTGCCGTCCGTTCGGCGCTGGTCATCGGTGATTTGGATCACGTCGAGTACGACTACATCATCACCGTTCTTTTGAACGCTTCCGCTCGCGATCTACAAAGGTATGTAGATGCATCTAATCACTCGTTGCTAGATGAACTCCTAGATGATCTTGGTGAAACGAGTAGGAAAATTTTTGTTTTCTGCAACGTTCACCAACAACGTGCTCCTCAATCGTAGGGATTAGGAACATATGGATTAGCACGATCCCGAAATTGTGTAACAGAACGGCAATTACTCCCGTGATCGACGTGCGTGTGATCGACATGCATGGAAAGTGCATCGTTGTGGGCTCCACAATATGGATCCGACACTTATTTGCGGTCTGGGCCGGCCCACCTACCTGCATTGTTTCTTCCCTCAAAATAAATATCATTGGTTCATCCCTAAAAAAACTCTTTGTGACACGTATTAGTTATTGTATACTTGTATATGTTCAACAATATTTATAGTATCTCTATCATTTCTACAATATTATACATGCATCGAGTGTCGGAAATGAACGATACTTGTCATGCATGCATGCCATGGTCATCGTAGGTTACGGCTTAAGTTTGGGATCATTTCGTGAGATCGTAAAGAAGAATAGATATAGGGTATCAAACCTATAGAGTTTTTGCTTCAAAGGTACTTCGATCGAGATATTGGACATAGAATGCCACTCTTTAAAAAGGAAAAAAAGGTTACGCATAAACCACTTTCAGACCTGCCCTCCGGTAGACCCGAATGGTCCTGCTTGTACATGATGCATGTGGAAGCATGCATGAGATGACCCCAACTTTTGGGAGCATGTGGGCTTGGCCAATGTGGTCCCCCAGGCAAGGTGTGCACGAATTCGGACACAAAACGCACGTTGCGTCACGTGGGGGCAGTGTTGTAGGGTTTTGTCGCCAGAAAACCCTAGAAATTGCATTGAGTGTCGCATATGAACGATACTTGTCACGCATGCAAGCCATGGTCATCGTAGGGTATGCATGAAGTTTGGGATCATTTGGTGGGACCGTCAACGAAAACCAATTTCAGACCTGACCTTCGGCAGACCCGAATGGTCCTGCTTGTACATGGTGCATGTGGAAGCATGCATGAGATGACCCCAACTTTTGGGAGCTTGTGGGCTTGGCCAATGTGGTCCCCCAGGCAAGGTGTGCACGAATTCGGACACAAAACGCACGTTGCGCCACGTGGGGGTAGTGTTGTAGGGTTTTGTAGTCGGAAAACCCTAGAAAATGCATCGAGTGTCACAAATGAACGATACTTGTCACGCACGCATGCATGCCATGGTCATCGTAGGGTATGCATGAAGTTTGGGACCATTTGGTGGGACCGTCAAGGAAAACCAATTTCAGACCTGATCTCCGGCAGACCCGAATGGTCCTGCTTGTACATAGTGCATGTGGGGGCATGCATGAGATGACCCCAACTTTTGGGAGCATGTGAGCATGGCCAAATTGCCTCCCCCGGGCAAGGTGTGCACGAGTTCAAACACAAAACACACGTTGCGTCACGTGGGGGCAGTGTTGTAGGGTTTTGTCGCCAGAAAAACCCTAGAAAAAGCATCGAGTTTTGGAAATGAACGATACTCGTCATGCATGCTTGCCATGGTCATCCTAGGGTGTGCATACAGTTTGGTCTGAATTGGTGAGACCGAGAAGATAAACCTGCTCCTGGTACATGGTGCATGTGGAGGTATGCATGCGACTGTCCCAACTACATTTGATTTAATAATATTTCAAGTATCAAACAGAAAATAAAATTTATAATTTGGAATGAAGAATTGAAATAATGAAGAAGTGCAATAGAACATAACATATTATCTTACATTTTGGAAATATTTCGAATATAAAGAAGAGAACAAATATTAGAATGAAGAAGTGAAGTAAAACAGAACATTTTATCTTACAAACTAAAAATATTTCAAAAATAATAAAGATGAGAAATATTAGAATTGACAATTAAAATAGAACACACCATTTTAGTTTATATTTCGTAAATATTATCAATATACAAAAGAGAACGAACAAATGAAATAAAACACAACAGAATTTGGCTTATTTTTTAAATTTTAGTAAACACTTTTACAAATAATATAGAAAAAAGAGATTTGATTTTAAATATTAGAAATATAAACAAGAAAAGAAACAAAGGAAATAGAAAACATATCAGCGCACGGGTAAGGCTGCCCTGGGCCAGCCCGCCCGAATTGGGCCCAAGGCGGAGCCGCACAGGGCACATCGCAACGCATAGCCGTTGGGTGGTGGGAGTTTAGTCCCACCTCGCCAAGCGAGAAAGTGCCGCACCGGTTTATATACCCGGCTGCGACTCCCCTCACAAGCTCCTATCAATTGCAGGCAGTACATTACCTAACTCTCGTACCCTCTGCCTCGTGGGGCCTACTAGTAGCAGAGATATTCTGCACCACGTGCCTGCATCCTGGCCCATGCACAGCAGGGTTCCTAGTCGTATGCAGGCCGTGGAGTATGAATTCTCCTGCTCTTGTAGGTGGGCACTTTTTTGGCATATTGCCATGTGTATTGATCTTCAAATCACACACTAAATTATACACATGCTCACTTGCATTCAATACACAATTTTTTTTTGTAATACATGACAAGTTAATGTTTTGACCTTCAAGTCATCTAATAAATTTTTTTGAAATTGTTTGAATTTTTTATTAATTTATAATGCCTTCTAGACTGATTGGTCAAAACATCGGTCTATACCTCAGGGGGGATTGTAAAAAATTCTTTTTCCAAAAACTGGCTTAAGTTAGACCAAATGGCCCCTCCGGAATGCGGTCATTTTTTCGACCACCTCCAAATGACCTCAACTTTGGCACACATGATCTATTGCACAAACAAAGGTGGGTTCCAAAGGTTTTATATTTTTTTGAATTTTTTATTAATTTGTAATGCCCTCTAGAATGATTGGTTAAAACATCGGTCTATACCTCAGGGGGGCATTTTAAAATTTTGTTTTTCCAAATTTTCTTTCATAGCCATGATTGGCACATGTGGGTCACCATGTTCAAGAAAGTTTGTGTGATTTGGAGGTGGTGGGAAAAATCACATTTTTTAAAAAACTGGCTTAAGTTGACCAAATGGCCCCTCCGGAATGCGGTCATTTTTTCGACCACCTCCAAATGACCTCAACTTTGGCACACATGATCTATTGCACAAACAAAGGTGGGTTCCAAAGGTTTTATATTTTTTTGAATTTTTTATTAATTTATAATGCCCTCTAGACTGACTGGTCAAAACATCAGTCTATACCTCAGGGGGGCATTGTAAAAAATTCTTTTTCCAAATTTTCTTTCATAGCCATGATTGGCACATGTGGGTCACCATGTTCAATAAAGTTTGTGTAATTTGGAGGTGGTGGGAAAAATCATATTTTTTCAAAAACTGGCTTAAGTTAGACCAAATGGCCCCTCCGGAATGCGGTCATTTTTTCGACCACCTCCAAATGACCTCAACTTTTGCACACATGATCTATTGCACAAACAAAGGTGGGTTCCAAAGGTTTTATATTTTTTTGAAGTTTTTTTATTAATTTATAATGCCCTCTATACTGACTGGTCAAAACATCGGTCTATACCTCAGGGGGGCATTGTAAAAAATTCTTTCTCCAAATTTTCTTTCATATCCATGACATGTGGGTCACCATGTTCAAGAAAGTTTGTGTGATTTGGAGTTGGTGGGAAAAATCACATTTTTTCAAAAACTGGCTTAAGTGACCAAATGGCTCCTCTGGAATGCGGTCATTTTTTCGACCACCTCCAAATGACCTCAACTTTGGCACACATGATCTATTGCACAAACAAAGGTTGGTTCCAAAGGTTATATATTTTTTTGAATTTTTTATTAATTTATAATGCCCTCTAGACTGACTGGTCAAAACATTGGTCTATACCTCAGGGGGGCATTGTAAAAAATTCTTTTTCCAAATTTTCTTTCATAGCCATGATTGGCACATGTGGGTCACCATGTTCAAGAAAGTTTGTGTGATTTGGAGGTGGTGGGAAAAATCACATTTTTTAAAAAACTGGCTTAAGTTGACCAAATGGCCCCTCCGGAATGCGGTCATTTTTTCGACCACCTCCAAATGACCTCAACTTTTGCACACATGATCTATTGCACAAACAAAGGTGGGTTCCAAAGGTTTTATATTTTTTTTGAATTTTTTATTAATTTATAATGCCCTCTAGACTGACTGGTCAAAACATCAGTCTATACCTCAGGGGGGCATTGTAAAAAATTCTTTTTCCAAATTTTCTTTCATAGCCATGATTGGCACATGTGGGTCACCATATTCAAGAAAGTTTGTGTGATTTGGAGGTGGTGGGAAAAATCACATTTTTTCAAGAACATTTGGGTCACAATTTTTGAATTTTATGAAATTAAGGAATATGTGCTCAGTTATTGGAATATTTGATCATATGGTGGAGTATTTGCTATTTTTGCTTACTCAAATGAAGGAAAGATGTCATATGTGTCGACGAACAATTTCCACTTACTGCACTAAAAAACATTAATTTACTTAACCCAAAGTTTTACATTTGGTCAATTTTGCTTATGGGCGGAGCATGTTGCACATGGCCACAGCCTGGGAATTTATTGCACCATTGCCACAGCATGTTCCACATGGCCGCAGCATGGGAAGTGTTTGCAGCATGCCTGATCAGTGAAGCAACACTGATGCGGCATGTCTGATCATTGCAGCAGCTAAATTGAAGCAAATCATACATCTAAGGAACCATAATGGCAAATTTAAGGGACACAAATATAGATAGAAATATATACTACTGCCATAGATAGCAGCATGCACACAGCACACTTGCTGATGCAGACCACTACCATATTAGATATGTTTCGACCGCACATCACAGTACTGCACTTAGATAAAGTTCATACTAAATTACCACCACAAGTTTCCACCATCAGAATACCACACAAAGTTCACCAAAAGGACTGAGCCTTCCTACATCATACGACAACGAGGGTCTAGGGCAACTACACGTCAGGGTTTCAGGACCTTGTGGAGGGCAGAATGCTGAGCCCTGATCTTGTAGTCATGACTGGTGATGGATGTAGCCCGACAATGCTCCATCAGATGCTCTAGCAACCCAGACCTAGGCTTGGGCCTGCTGCAGTAGGGGCACCGGTACTTGTCAGACCTCCAATTGTAGTACCTAGCAGCTCCTTGGGCCCTGATCTTCAGCACCTCCTTCTCTTCAAAGGACTCGACATTCCCCTCGACCACATCATCTCCAGATTGATACTGCACACATTAATGACTGACATTAATACATTATGCATTCAAATACTATAAACATCTAACACTAAGTCAATGCACAAATAACATTTCAGCTAGGCCTTACCTCGTACGGCTCATCCTCATCACTGTCATAAGGGTAGTAGCTAGATGAGTCCCACTTCCTCTTCTGGCCAACAAGATCCTCCTTCTGCTATATTGTCAACCAAGCAAGTCATTTACAAGGAATATAATTGCACTTCAAATAATGTCATGCCAAACAAGTTGATTTTGCATAATGATGGAAAGCTCCTAACTATATTTCATACACTATATATGAAGCTATATACATACTAAACAATTAGCTTATGAAAATACAAGTTCATTCATATGGACATAGAATTTCAGTTTTTGCTTTTGAACATGCATATGAAGGTATAAATGAATATCATTCCTCTCTTATTAACCCATGATATAGCAGTTTTTGACAGACAATGCAAATAGGACCTTTATATATAACTTCACAAACATGTCAGGTTTTTATTTCATTTGTAAATCTTAATAAATATTTAGTTCAGAGCAGTTCTCAATGATCACTCATAAGTCAGAATAAGTGAAATGGTGAAGCCTAACTCCTACATCTAATTAAAATACCTTAACTCCAGCATCTAATTAAAAAACACTAACTCCTAGATCCACTGGAACATTGAATCACAAAATTTACGTACATATATCATTGGATATAAATGAATCCACTACAAATAACACTAACTAATACATCTAATTAAAATATCATAACTCTTACTTCTACTACATCATTCAGTCACACCATTTAATTACATTTATCTCTGCCTATAAATGAATCCAATACAATAGAAACCTAACTAAACATCTAATTAAGAAACACTAACTAGTACATCTACTACATCATTCAATCACAGAATCTATATAACTGTCTATAAATGAATAATACAAATAACCCTAAACTAACCAACTAATTAAAAAACATAACTACTACATCTACTGGATTATTCAATCATACATCCTACATATAACTGGCTATAAATGAATCCAATACAAGAAAACCCTAAGTAAACATCTAATTAAAAAACCCTAACTACTACATCTACTAGATGATTCAATCACAGATTCTGTATATATCTGTCTATAATTGAATCCAATACAAATAAACCTTAAAAACCATAACTACTACATCTACTGGATGTGATTCAATCACAAATTCTACTAATCAGTGGCTCTAATTGAATCCAGTATAAAAAATTCCCAACTAAACATGTAATTAAAAAACCCTAACTACTACATCTACTGGATGTGATTTATTCACACATTCTACATATCAGAGGCTATAAATGAATCCAATACAAATAAACCCTAACTAAACATCTAATTAAGAAACCCTAACTAGTACATCTACTGGATGTGATTCAATCACAGATACAACATATCTGTGGCTCTAATTGAATCCAATACAAAAAATCCCCAACTTAACATCTCATTAAAAAACCCTAACTACTTGATCTACACAATGTTCAATCACAGAATCAACTAAACATCTAATTAAGAAACCCTAGCTAGTACATCTACTGGATGTGATTCAATCACAGATACAACATATCTGTGGCTCTAATTGAATCCAATACAAAAAATCCCCAACTTAACATCTCGTTAAAAAACCCTAACTACTTGGTCTACTGGATGATTCGATCATAGAATCAACTAAACATCTAATTAAGAAACCCTAACTAGTACATCTACTGCATGTGATTCAATCACAGATACAACATATCTGTGGCTCTAATTGAATCTAATACAAAAAATCCCCAACTTAACATCTCATTAAAAAACCCTAACTACTTGATCTACTGGATGATTCAATCATAGAATCGAAACTTAACCTTCACTATAAATCAATCAAACATCTATAAACCCTAACTATCAGAAGGGGATGCAGCAACTAGCAACTACAAAAAACACTAACACCCAAAACTACTGCTTAACGGGGGTAACAGCAACGGAGGGGACTGCTGGCAAGGATTACCTGCAGGTCCACGTGCTCGCCGCCGGCCTCCGCAGGTCCATCAGATGGGCCGCTCGACGCCGTCACGCCAAGCACCGGCACGACTGAGTCCGCCATGGCGGAGTCCGCCACGGCCACCTTCTTCTCCTCCAGATCCGCCGCCGCAGCGACCGATCCAGCATGTGGGGATGCAGCAGCTCCTGCACCCGCGCCGCCGACGAGGGTCTGCACGGCATCTGCCACGGTCTCCGTGCCCGTCTTCTGCAGATCTCCGCCCGCGACGGCGGCTTCGCGACGGCCTTGCTCCATCCGAGCCAGAAGCAAGCAGGAGAAGAGAGGGAGGCGGCGGTGGTGAGCGAGCAGGTGGGGTGGCCGGTGAGGGAGACGATGAGGCAGAGCAGAGAGGAGGGAGAGGGAGGCGATTTGGGGAAATGGGGTGGGCGATGCGGCCGATGCCCGTTCCCCTCCTCTTATACTAGGGGGCTTTTTCTGGAAACTACCCACGAACACGTGCACGTGCACGACCGCGGGGAAACGCAACCGCCAGCGTATAATACACGTACACGCCCGGCGTACAATAGTACACGGGCCGGCGCGGGCTCATACAGGGCTCTACGACTGGTCTACGCGCGCTATACACCCACCTGAAATGACCATCGTGCCCCTCATTACGAACCGCCATCGACGCATCTGGACCGTCCTTGTGTTTTTCTCACTCGCGTTCAGCCCAGGGGGGAGCACCGGAGCAGAAACGCAGCTGCATACATCCTGGTATAAAGCAGAGACCAACGCCTATGATTGAAAATCCGGTCGTTTCTGGCATGCCAAAGGGTGACCATAGCAACAGCAATCAGAACATGGAGTTTACGTGAAGCTGGCAAGCGCAAGTGAGCCTGATATACGAATGCCAAAAAATCCACAGAGCTAAGAGCATCCTCAAGAAGGCCAAATCTCTCCCACAAGGCAGAAGCAGAAGCACATCTTAAGGCTATATGGCTGAAAGACTCGATAGCTGGGCATATGTCACTGAAAGCATGCGGGGCAATAGAAGTCCACTGTTTTTTAGCCATGTTATCCTGTGTATTCAGACGGCCCCAGTAGGCCAACCATATAAAAATTCGGTGCTTCAAGGGGATGATTGGATCCCAAACCCATTGTTGAAAGCAGCAGGAGACACCTCTGAAAGTCAGCAAGCGATAGAAGAAAGCAGTGGACATTTGCTTGGCATATATATACGATATGCGGTGATCCTGGTCCGAGGAGGAGGGCTGGATATTGAGCAGGATACACATAAGATCAGCCAACTCTCTAGCAGCCGTTTGGGAAAGATTTGGGTGTAACTGGATGACCCACCCGTGATCAGAGAGCTGAGAAGCAACACTGCATCACGCCTTGGGTAATTAAAGTGGCTGAGATCAGAGAGCTGAGAATCTTGATACTTCGCTCGCTTGGGTAATTAAAGTGGCTCCCATGTGCTAAATATAAGGTAGGAGTCTGTGCTTGTATGACAACGACCACTTGGTTAGTCCATGCATCGATGCATGCACACGTGAGGCGCGAGTAGAATTGTTAATCATTTTAGCATCTTGAACTTAGAATCTCTAATAATAATAATCAAGGAATGTTTCTGTGCTTGTCCATCGGCCGACCAAATTAGCTCCGATACACTGCTCCAACGTCGATTCCTAAATCTATCACATCCGTCCGGACCGCACTGTCCGGCAGGGAAAGTCATCCAACGCGGTCCTGTATCGATACACGGCGCAGTCCTGACGTATTTTCTCTCACAAACCGAGGGGGTACGGGAGTCCGGACCATCCCACGCCCGCTTCTGACTGTCCTGGCCCACCCAAAACCCCTCCCCCTCCCGCACGCTTCCCGCCCAGCGCCAGCTGTCTGCACTGCCGTTGTAGAGCGCGCCGCTCCACACTGAAGGCGGCTCAGGGCGGACGCGACCTCTCACTGCATTCGTCATTGAAGCCGCGCGTCGGTCGAGGGCGCCGCTCGCTGCACGCCCAGCTGAACACGTCCTCTTCTCTCTCTCTCTCTCTCTCTCTCTCTCTCTCTCTCTCTCTCTCTCTCTCTCTCTCTCTCTCTCTCTCTCTCTCTTGTATAGTTTTCCACCATCCACCGACTCATCGATCTCCGCCCAATTTAACACGCCTTCTTCACATGCATAGTCTCCCTCTTCCCTCTCTCCTCCAAACAAGAAACCACACTACATATCCGGCCACATGCATGGTCCCCTTCTACTCCACCTCCTCCCAATCAGATTAATTTATGATAACATTAGATGGCTCTCTCCCGGACCATGTCTGGACATAAAAACGGACATTTGTAGTGTCTATTTACGGGTTAGCATTGGAGATGCCCTTACCGCACGCGGTACAGTGCTACTGCTTACGCGAAAATGAATAAGAAAAGTTTTGCACCGAGGATGTTGACTGTTTCTTTTGCTAATTTTCCATGTCTATGCACACGCTCTTTACGAAAGCAATCAAATTCTTTCTTCAATGAGAAAGGGTGAGTGTTTAGGAAACACAGACTTAGAATTGCAACAAATTTGTGCTAGTTTTTAGTGAGATCACTAGTTAGAGGGTACCCCTCGCAACGTTCACTCTCACTCCCCTTCGTGATGACAAATGGCCCACTGGTTGTACGACACTTGTCGCAACTTGGGAGTTTTGTGCTTTTTTCATTCATTCATTTTTTCATGCGCCCAAATCACAAATCGTTTTCTTTGTTGTGTTTCTCGTGTCGAGATCTTCGAAATTAGATCCCATATTAATAGGTTTGGACGAACTATTTTTCCTAAAAGGTCTTGTAAACCCCGGAAATAAAAAAACGAAGGCAAAGGAAATCCAAACTAAAAAAACAAAAACCAGAAAAAAAATCGGAACAAAAACCCCGCAAAAGAAAACGAGAAACCGAAAGCACAACTGTGAAATTATGTTCCCGTGGCCTGGCCCACGAGGCACGGCCCATATGGCCCAAGTCGCGGGTCCCTCACCGTCAGCCCTCCAAGTCCAGCCAACGAAACATCCCTCCCGTCACAGACGCCGCCGCCTCCTGGAAGGTCGCCGCCGTCGACTTCCACCGGATCCCCTTCTGGTGCCGCCGCTCCTGCAGGACTCCTCGCCCCACCGCAACCTAGCGAATCCGCGACCTCTCCCGCCCACCACACCGTCCCAGTAACAGAGAAGGGAAAAGAAGAACACACGTTCTCTTTCCGGCAGGGCTGTTCCTTCCCGATGCTCCGGATCGCCTCTCGCTCGGTGAGACCACAGCTCCTCTCCTATAGCTGACAAATGGTTCAATTTTCCCACGAGTTACCGCTGCACATTTGCGTCCATTTCATGCTCATTCCACCGAATTGCTTTCTCGAAATGTGCTCATAGTCCTGCTCTTTATAGGGTTTGCTTGGTAGCAGCAGATGCTACAGCGCCGCCGCGAAGGGCGGCCTCTCAATCAGTGGCGTCAGTGACATCATTGCCGTCGCCTCGGGGAAAGGCGGCGTCGGCAAGTCCACCACTGCAGGTTCTATTCTGGTATTTTCTTTTTAAAATTATTAGTGCAGAGACTTGTAAGGTACTGTATATTGGAATATGCATTAGGATTATAGAGTTCATATACTTCCTAAAAGGAGAAAAGAAAGCTGTAAATTCGCATGGAAGTAGAATTGATGCGAGACTAAGATATGCCCATTAACTATCATGAAGTAGAATTGATTCTGGTTAAGGCATTCAACTAATTTTCTGTTCTGGAGAGGGATTGGGGCAGCTAGATGCCAATGATGCAGGTGCATAATCTCTCTTTCCTTTTCATGCAAACTGTCATGAACCAAACTTATACTGAATCGAGACGAACAACTTATGATTCTTGTGCAGAAATGGAGAGGCGTATTCGATAAAATGCTCCTTATATCTGGTACTTGTTTTGTTACAGTTAACATCGCTGTAGCACTTGCGAAGGAGTTTAAGCTTAAGGTTGGTTTGCTAGATGCTGACATATATGGACCATCCATTCCCACAATGATGCATCTGCATGAAAAGCCTGAAGTAAGTGAAGGTACTATCAGCTGTACCTCTCTCAACATATGCGGATTTGCCATACAACAATGTTATATTTTTGGCCTGAAAAGTTAAATCTACAATAACTAGCTACCATTTTTGTTATTGTCAGTTATGAGGTTTTCCTGTGGTTCTGGTAATGCTACATATTCTAAGATCCTAACAGATACTCCCTCCGTCCAGAAATACTTGTCATCAAAATGGATAAAAGGGGATGTATCTAGACGTATTTTAGTTCTAGATACATCTCTTTTTATCCATTTTGATGACAAGTATTTTCGGACGGAGGGAGTAGATATTATTGTTTCCCCACATTTTTTATGCATATATATATTTTTTGATTTATATTTGAATAATGTTGGTTTCAACACAAAATTTATGGTAGTAAAACATTTTATGTAGAAAGACCTGAAGAGAACTCCCTATTACAAACATTGTGATTAATTCATTATGGATTGATATCTCTGTTCTAAGTTCTGAATGAAGCAGTAAACTCAGATGGTCTAGTCTGTTAAAATATTGAGAATTACTTGGAACAATGTAATTATTTGTTTGAAATCAGTTCCCATTATCATCAGGCAAATAACACCCAGGCATGCCAATATTTTCCTTACTGAACGGTGCTTCAGTTTGTATGTGGATCACGCTTGCTACTTTCATTTAAGTATGTGAGCATATTGGTCATATCAGTATTTTCAGGCTAGTTCAAGGCTTCAAGCTTATGGTGACACACCCTTTTAATCAAATGCATCTGACAAACTATAACTTCAAAGTCTCAGGCAGTCACAATTTGCGGAAAAGCATATTGTGTTTATCACAATTTTAACATTGCACTACATGAGTTGAGTTGAATAGAGCTATTCGGGCATATAATTCTGTACGAGTCTACAAGTATCACCTCTGTTCCAAATTATATGACGTTTTGGATATTTCAATATGGACTACGTACGGACTGAAATAAGTGAACAAACATACTAAAGCACATCTGTATACATCTGATTCAGAAAAAAGTTAGAACATCTTATAATTCAGAACAGAGGGAGTACTAATTAACATGTGAACTGTGATGCTCGGTGGCTTAGCCTCTTATTATCCCCACCCTGTCACTAATAATTTTGTGGATACTGATTTACCTATACTGCCAGAATTCTGAACTTCATTGCTGATTATTTACCTGCTCGTTTGCTTATGTTTGCCACATCTCTTTTGGTTGACTGTAACTTCCTCTCTGTCTGTAGACATGAAGATGATTCCAGTTGAGAACCATGGAGTGCGATGTATGTCCATCGGGTTTCTTGTAGACAAAGATGCACCAATCGTTTGGAGAGGTCCTATGGTTTGTTTTTGCTCGTGTTTCCATTAATTTCTTGTTGCAGATGTCTGAAAAACATTCCTGCCCTGTTGCCTTCCTTAATAAATACAAAAATAAATGAATCACTAGAAACATGCATATTACTGCACAAGTACGACGTGGGAACAGGAAGCATGTCAGAATTGTTTGTGCCTAGTTTGAAGTTATTTGTCATTACCACTATTAAGTTTTACATTGCACTTTATTTAGAATTCATAGTAGTAGCATGGGATGAATTGGTATGTGCTATCTTAGAAATGCATTGACCACATGGAATCCCCTAACACCAAACAATTATTGGTATCAGGTAATGAGTGCTCTTGAGAAGATGACAAGGGGAGTAGCCTGGGGTAATCTGGATGTTCTTGTTGTTGATATGCCCCCCGGCACTGGTGATGCTCAACTATCAATGTCCCAAAGGCTTCGGTTATCTGGTATTTACAAGTCTGTTCTGTGAAGATTCAACACCAATGTGTACATTTTTTTAAGCATTTGTTTACATGTTTGTTTCTGCAGGTGCTTTAATTGTTTCTACTCCTCAAGACATTGCTCTAATTGATGCTAGAAGAGGAGCAAACATGTTTCGTAAAGTCCAAGTTCCTGTATGTTCAATTTAACTTCTGTGCTTGTGATTTCTGTACTTATTTCTTCGTTTCTAGCTGTTTGCGCGTATTATATATTAAATACTAATTCAGATAGAACTATAATTCCTGTCACACCGCTCATTTTGCTGTTTATATGTTAATGCTATTGCCAACCAGCATCAGTTATTATTGTTAGTTTATTACTGTCACAATCTATTCATTTAAATCCAATCACAGTAGGCATATTCATTTCACAAGTGAAAAATAATTAGCTTAAATTTCTAGCCTGTGCCATTGTCCAATATTTCACTAAATCTTCCACCCTTCCCAGCATTACTCAGCTGTATATTTTGGCAGATTATAGGCTTAGTAGAGAACATGAGTTGCTTCAAGTGCCCAAAGTGTGGTGAGAAGTCTTACATTTTTGGGGAAGGTGGAGCTCAGAGAACTGCGGAAGACATGGATATGAAGTTTCTGGGCGAGGTGAGTGAAGTTTGTCAGATTTTCATAGTTTATTACAATTGGTATGTACTTATAGCAACCATCTTGCATCTATCTGTTTATGCTGATAATGTGGCTTAATTTTTATAATGTAACAGTCTAGTCGGGTACTTTCAGTTTTATTGTTGATTTATCTTAAGGCAGATTACTCTTTTTCTTTGATCCTTTTTTGGTCCACCCAAATCTTATGTTTTCTGCTTGGCCATTCCAGTAGTGTTGTCTATGGGCCTTTGTGGGGAAAGTCATTTCTAACTTCATTTTACCCTTTTTTTTACCTCAACAGATACCTCTTGAAATTGACATCCGAACTGGTTCGGACGAAGGCAAGCCAATTGTGATATCGTCACCGAACTCTGCATCGGCGCAAGCCTACCTGCGTGTTGCTGAAAAGGTGACTCAGAGGCTCAAGGAGTTAGCCGAGGAGCGACTGATGGGCCCAGATATTTCGCTTTGAGAATGTGTCGGCCTACATGTATCATCCTTCTCCGTTTTATCTCTGTCCAACTATTTTGAGTTGAAAAAAATCCTTCCGGTAACCCGTGTTCTTACGCAAACAGATGGGCTCACTGGTTCGGCTAGGAATTCTGAAATAAACCTTTGGTACCATGTGTCTTTTGATATGTGTGTGTGCGCGTGTGCCCCTGGTTTCTGTATCATTGTATTTCTTGGATGAATTGTAGGCTGTTTTGCTAACATATTGATGAACAAATGATGTCAGCAACCTAGAGAAAGTATTATGGCAGATATGAAGTCTTATATTATGGACAGAGGGATTAGTAAAGGGAGGAACATACAAGCATGACAACAAGGTTGCTGACATCACATAAGAAATGACCATGCGTTGAAGCTAGGTTGCTGACATAATGAAGGCTTGTATACAAACAAGTAGAGCTAGGCCTTGCGGTGCATTGCCAATGGGAGCCCAACAGCATGACAACAAGAAATGACCATGGGTTGCAAGGGCACCGGAGCTCGGAGCCGCGGAAGAAGCAATTCAGATGCAAATCTTTTGACTTTGTTTCTAAAAAAATAAAAATAAACCTGCTGAAGGCCCCACAGAAGATGAAAGGCGATGTTTAACGCGACCTAGCCAGCGGCCGCCTCCCAAAAAGCTAGAGTTCTCTGCCGCCTGCCAGCGCCGGTCCGTCCTGTCTTTGGTGGCCTTAGGGCCATGGAGACGGAGTGGATCTCGGACCTGGCCGGTGGGAGGGCTCCGTTTTTAGATTTTTTTCGAGCTTTGTTAGGGTTTGTATCTTGGTCAGGAAGTCGAGACTGCGGCTCCTTGTTTCGGTGATGCATCTAGCATCATCGGTGGGCGTGTGGAGGTGTGTCTCCGGCGGATCTGTCTTTGGTGGATTAATTTGCTCGGATCTGTTCGTCGTTCGTCTTTGTTCGTGTGTCTTGAGGTTAGATCATTTTGATCTACACTCTTCATCCGCGGAAGTGTTGTTTTGGTGCGTTGGTCCTATGGGCCTTAGCACGAACAAGGTTTGCTCGACTCTGGCGAGGGAGGGGCAATAATAAGCGGCGCGTCTTCCCGCTTCAGTGCTTGTAGTCGTCGGTAGGTGGTCTATGAATCTGTATGTAATTTTTATTATTCTAGTGTTCTTTGTACTATCATGATTGAAGATGAATAGATTGAGAGTTTTTCCTGTAAAAAAAAAGGCCTCTCAAAAGATAAAGGCGAGTGAAAAAGATCCAGAGGTTAAGGCAGTGAAGAACAAAATAGACCAATGCAAAACTCTCAACAACAAAGGAGTGGAACCAAAGGAATCTGCAGGACTCGCACTTGGAGCGGTTGGCGGCCTGCACCGCCCTCTTCTTGGCGCGCTGATATGTGCGGCCCTAAATGGGGCACCTGGTTGTAGATGCTCTAACCCAAGCACCTCTCTCGAAACATCTCCACTATGCTTAACCTCCTAACCTCACGAAAATGTGCGGGTTTATCCATCAATTGGTCCATGAGTGAGATAGTTGCATGGATTGAGATGAAAACGTGCTCGACAAAACGCAAGAGCAACTGATCAAGCAGTTTAAAATAAAAACGATGCTATAAAAAGGGGCATTTTGGAGTACCATTTTTGTTTTCTTGTTTGTTGGAAGGCAACCACGAATGTTATTTCTTTCACATATATTTGCACATAGGTAGAACACTCAACCATGTGTTTCCAATATACTTGTACTATTTTTAGGATTTTGCTGATAAAGAGGGCCGTGTTTTGGTGCTTGGCTGTATTTGCACCCGGCATAAACAGTACATTAAAAAATAGAAAAACAAATCAGAAAAATCTGAATTTTTTTTGGCACAGAAGATGCTTGAGTATGCGGAGGGGGCAAAATTTCATGGACAAATGACTTGGACATTGTCAGCCGCCGCCTCCTCCTCCTCCTGCACCAAAAAAGCTAGGTTTTGTGCCTCTCGCCGGCTCGCCGCAGGTCTGCCTCGTCTCCGAAGGCCCTAGGGCCATGGAGGCGAGGTGGATCCTGGTAAGGGCCGGCGAGAGGGCTCTGTTGTTAGTCGTTCCTTTCAGATTTGTTAGAGTTTGTGTCCTGTTCAGGAAGACGAGACGGTGGCGGCTTCCTGAAGATGGAATAAAGGTCTCCCCACCTAGCCCCCGTTCCAGTGGTGCGTCTAGCATCGTTGGTGGGCGTGTGGAGGTGTGTCTTCGGCGGATCTATCCTCGGTGGATTTGCTCGGATCTAGTTGTTTTTTGTCTATGTTCGTGTGTCTTCGGATTGAATCCTTTCGATCTACGTTATCCTTCATCGGCGTCGGTTGCTATTCTGGTGCGCTGGTCCTATGGGGCCTTAGCACGACGACTTCCTGACTGTCTACTATAATTGTGCCCGACTCCGGCGAGGGAGGGGCAATGACAGCGGCGCGCCTTCGGCTCGCTTCAGTGCTTGTAGTCGTCGCTAGGTGGTCTATGGACCTGAATATAATTTTTATTATTTCTGGTGTTCGTTGTACCCGCCATGATTGATGATGAATAGATTGGAAGTTTTTCGCAACATAAAAAATGACTTGGACATTCCAGGAGCTCTAGAAAAAAAACAGCTCCCAATGGAACTTAAAAAATAGGCATTTGGGACACCAGGTTCTGATTTTTTTTAACTACCACCTCGAATGTCATTTTAGCAAGCAAATTTGCAGCTCCTAGCAGGCCCGAACAGATATGTAGCTTTTCTTTCCTCTTTCCCAAGGCAACTTGGGAAAAAGTCTTCTTTCCCTTCATCGTTGTCGGCGAGCCTATGAGTTCGCCTCCCCTCTTCTTGCCGCTCCGGCGGCCTGTAACGGGGAGCAGATTCCTGGTGGCTCGACTCCGGCTAGTAGATAGGTAGGGTTTTAGTGCTCGTAGGGACGGCGTTTGGACGGATGACAACACTCCTTCTTCAAATCAGTCTTTCGGGCTCCGATCCTCCTCAAGTTTGTCTGTTGGGATGGATTAGACGGAGCTTTGTAGATTCCTCCCAGCTATTTGGGGCGGTGAGGTTAGGATTTCTGACCGTGCATACGCGACGACGAGATTTTTGGTCAAGTTCTTCAGATCGATTCAAGGCTTTCAATGACGACAAGTCGACAACTACGGCTCCAGGGTGTTGGCCCTTAGGGGCACGTGCACGAAGACTTCCCGACTGCTATCAATAAGGCCAGGCCGGCTCCAATATGGGAGCGGCGACAGTGGTGCGTCGACGGCTCGTTCTGGCGCGGCAATGACCGTTCGGTGGTCCATGGACCTTGATGTAATTTTTATTATGTTTGAGGTGCTTTGTGCTTCTGATGAATCTTTATAATTAATCTGATTTTTTTTGCAAAAAAATAAAACAATGTGATATCTTTCGAGTTTGTTTGCTTTTTTTGCATTACTGTTTTATGAGGGAGCAGATGAGCCCGAGGTCATCTATGGATTATCCTCTAACACTCTCGCTATACAATCCAATATCCTCATTTACATGAGCTTCTCGTGGAAAAAAAATCTAACAGTGATGGTGTTTCTTCTTTCGGGATGAACTTTAGAAGCAGTATTTTTTTTTTCAAATAATACTTACTATGATCCATATTACTTGCCGCGGAGGGAGTAAAAAACCTTGATTCTTTTAACAACAACTAAAATTTTATAAAGAAAATATATGAGGTGCTCTGGGCAAAATAAACAAAAGCTAGGCCTCTAAAAGGCAATATTTTAGATAAGTATTTTCGGACGGAGGGAGTATATACTACTCCCTCCGTTCCAATTTACTCGGCGTTAAAAAGCAAGTGTTGGAAGCACTAGAGTTTTTTTATACAGGTCACAAAACTTATCCTTTTTTACGAAAATTTACACATGGAGCGTGGAGATGAATATGTTTTTTTCGTCAGATTGATAGTACACAACCTTTTTTTTTGAGCTTGTGATAGTACCCAACCTTTTTTTTTTGAGCTTGTGATAGTACAACAATGGGCGGGATCCGAGACATTTCCGTCTCCGTGGAAGACCGCGGGCGGCTCTCCGTTCTAGTGCGGGACGAGTCGCGCACGAGCTCCCCTCCCACCCTCCCCACACACACCAAATCCGCAGCCGTCGTCTTCCGCTCCTCCTCCGCCCCATCCGATACTCTCTGCCCCTCGCTGGCTCCCGTGGCTTCATCGCCGCACCCTCTGCCGGCCACCGCCTCCTCCCCTCCGCCCTCTGTCAGGTAACGCGATCTCCTCGCCCCTGCCGTGCTCTCGCTCACGCGCTCCCGTCCGAGGTTTCGCCAATTCCGCCTCGGGGTCTGAGAATCGAGACCTGGTTTCAATTTCAGCCCCGACGGCGAGGGCGAGGTTCGGGATTGCGGCGTGGTTAGGGTTTAGGGTTTGCTGTATGGAGACTCGTGTGCCCCGCGCTGATCTGGGGGACGCGGCTTAGGTTTTATTTGTGGGATTATGGCAAGGCACTGGTACGTTTGAAGCGGGTTTTTTTTGGGGGGGGGGGGGGGGGGGGGGGGGGGAGGGTGCGGTTCTTAAGCTCGATTGGATTGCTTGGTAGAATTCCTGCTATCGCATAAATGTTCTAAATCAAAGTTGTTGAGAGTCAATTATGCACCCTGCTAGAGCGTTCAAGGAGCCCGCGTAAGTGTTTGAAATGGTGCCTGCTTGCTGGCTACATTTACATCCTATCACGAGTCATGTGTATGCAATAAGGCGTGATACTGCTTCAGATTTTGAATCCTATATGCCGCTTAAAGTTCAGTGGTGGCTGTGGCGGTTTCTTACCTAATCCTTTTACTTTATGTCACCAGAAATTATGGATGAAGAAAATTTCACGGAACATGGCATTGGTGAACTCCCTCAAAATCTTTACGACGAAGAGCAACTCAACTCTTACGACAATACGGCGCAGTATAATGAAGAGCCCAGTGACTCGTACAACGAAGAGCCCGGTGACCAATTCGAGGAAGGAGCTGGGAATACATACAACGAGGTGCAAGCAAATTTGCTCAGCGAAGAACCAGAAACTCAGTATGATGATGAACCAGCAAACGTTTACCAGGAAGAGAATGCATACAATGGGGAAGTGAAGCAACAGGAAAGCTTGCAGGTAGAGGGTGATGATAAGAGGTGGCCAGGTTGGCCAGGAGATAGTGTTTTCCGTATACTGGTCCCAGCCCAGAAGGTGGGTGCCATCATTGGCCGCAAAGGGGAGTTTATCAAAAGGATGTGCGAGGAGTCTAAAGCTCGCATAAAAATACTAGATGGCCCACCTGGTGTAACAGAAAGAGCAGTAAGTATCTGTATAAAATCTTGATGACGAGTTCGTATTCTTATCAAAAAAATGCAGCCAGTATATTTCTATATTGTCAATAGTGGGTTTTGTGTGTTGTTTTCTTGCAACACTACCTTTTAAAAGGTTTTTCTGTTGATGATTTTTTTTTTCATTTATTATGAGCTGGTAGAAGGGGAGCCTTGGCGCAGTGGTAAAGCTGCTGCCTTGTGACCATGAGGTCACGGGTTCAAGTCCTGGAAACAGCCTCTTACAGAAATGTAGGGAAAGGCTGCGTACAATAGACCCAAAGTGGTCGGACCCTTCCCCGAACCCTGCGCAAGCAGGAGCTACATGCACCGGCTGCCCTTTTTTTATTTTTTATTATGAGCTGGTAAATCCCTATGTTGATCTATGTACACTACTGCCCGGTTTCCCTGCCACCCTGCCCCATAAGATACATTTGGAATGGTTCCCTAACCTAACAGTTTGGTACCTTATTTAGTCATTTTGTGTTGGTAGTTGTTTCGTGTGCTCAGTGCAGCGTTGTTTGCTTGATGCTCATTGACTTGAGGAATTTTGTAGTTGCGCTGGTAGTTGCTTGGTACCTCATTCCTCCTTTGGTTACAGGAATTTTGTAGAAATTCTATCTATATGATTCCTATAGGAAATTTCCTTTTGAGCCCTTCGGTTTGTAGGAATGGATTCCTATTCCTATGTAGGATTGCTTCCTATCCTTCACATTTCAAAGAAAAATATTTTAGCTCAGACCTAATGGAAAAGTTCCTATCCTATGAACCAAATGCCATCTCTTTTGTTGTAGGAGTTGAGATGCATGCCATCTCATTTCATATGACTTTCCTGTTCCTATGATATTCCTATACTAGGAACCAAATGAGGCCTTAAGCTTTATCTGAACATGGGATATAAATAGAAATTGTTTGTTCAACAACGAACATGCCTTGTAGAAACTAAAATACAGCTGTTGATTGAGCTACTTGTTATGACTTATGAGCAAGACCTTGTTTTTCTGATTAGTAGCAACTTAATACTCATGTAACTATTAGCATGTCCTTAACTAGTTTGAGATTTGAATGTTATATTAATTGGATCATCCACGATATTTTAGCAAATTTCTATAACAATGAAAATAATGGAAGTAATCATCATTTCTTGTTCTGCATCTCTGCAAACTAGGTCAGATGTGTTTGATGCAGAACAGCATACACACACTGGTCACTGGTGTTAAAACCAAGTATCAACTCACATAAAAAAATGAATTGGTAACTGTTTTGCATAGATATTGATCACATAGTTTTCAGCACACGCAAATAAAAAAATATAATATTATAGCTTAGCAAATTGGAAATACCCCTTCTGTTAGGGCGCTATTAGGTGTCACGTCTGCTGTGCAATAGCTATACCTCTTAGGGACATTAGTTGATTCCACTTTTTGGATATTCTTTTATTTTGAACCCCTAGTAAATCCTGCCCCCCTGTTTCCTTATATTGGTCAGCAGTTAGGATGCTGTATACTCCCTCCCCCTCTGTTTCCTTATTGTCAAAAAACGTCTTACATTATGGGACGGAGGGAGTAATATGCAAGAAACTACTTCAGCCAAAGATAACTCAACATCAGTTATCAGTTCTGTGTTTAAAATTGTCTCATCCAATATCGTTTTCCAGTCAACAAAACTAAGATTTTTAATCGATATTGGGTCTAGCTTCAATTAATGGAAAATAAATACCATCCTAGTATTGGTTGGGGATGTATCAGTACAATTGGGACTAAGTTTTTCTGTTCCAATATTTTCAAGTTGCCATTCATGGAATGGGGTATAACTGAAAGAGATTGATCATAGAATCAAGCAAATGTATCATCCATGATGCCATGGAAGTGCTTTTTCCTTGGTGGCAGATCACTGTTCTGAAAACTTCTTCTGAAGGAAAGAAGCCACATCCAAGCCGTGTACCCTGTTCATTTAGCATTTTTGGCATGATTTAGTTTTTATGATACACTACGGTGTCACTTGGCTTACCAAATGCCAGAATTATCTGTTGGTTTATCAAACACTAGACTATATCAGTTGTACCACTAATTCATTGTCCAGTATGTTCTATTATTGCCAAAATGCCTAGTTGGGGCTATCCTTGCTTCCTAAACTCCAGTTCATTAACTTGATGAAAAGTTAGCATAAAAACATTTTCTGTTTCTGAAATAAAACTCAAAAGTTCACCAAAGACAAAAAGAGTGGCTCTAAAACTAATATGAATCAAAATATACCTTTCATCAAAGTCCTGAATTGAATGGCTTTGATAATGACAACACAAGTGACTGTTTGCAGGTTGACTGCAGTCTAAGGACCCAAATCAAACCACGTCTCCAAAAGACATGGGTCTGAAAGTTCAGTTTTGGCCTCCTCTGCCGCGATCTAGGTCCTTTGAGTCTTGGATGAAGATTCCTTTCAAGATGCTCCATATATTATCTGGTAAAATTCCACGACCTGTTTGATTTTTGAACTGAAAGGAGATCACTGGGGCAAGGTTTCCTGCCTGATTGGATGACCAGCATTGTTCCAATGAAGACAAATGACCAAATATGCATTAAAAGGACAAGCGTGTACAACAGAATCATACACTTATATAAGTGAGCGTAAAACATACTACACACTTCAAAATGAGACTACATGATGAATTTGATGCTAATTTATCATCAGATGAAAGTAAGAAGTTTACATGCATTTGAAAAAAAATGCTACATCGGCATCCCTTTTTTTGCGTCCTTGTGCAATTAGCCTGAGCGTTTTGCTCAACGAAGTGCCATGAGTATTTAAATTATCAACAAGTGGACCAGGTTATGCTCGTAAGCCACTTGGAAAGATAACAAAATGTTGGTATTCTTTCTTATAGGGCTTTAGGATCTATTGCATAGGATACACAGAAAATTCGACCCTTGAAAAGGATAACAACTCCCATTATGAAGGATGTTGAATTTTGTAAAGCATGTTAACCACAAAAAAAAGGCAGTCTATTGATCACCTGTACTTGCCGAACATTGTTCTACGTTTGACTATATGTGGAGGGACTGTCATGTCAAACATTTTGCTGTTCTTGTGTGTGGATCCATCTCAGTATCAGATTGCATCTGCTGCTATTGAATTTTGTAAAGCATGTTAACCACAAAAAAAAGGCAGTCTATTGATCACCTGTACTTGCCGAACATTGTTCTACGTTTGACTATATGTGGAGGGACTGTCATGTCAAACATTTTGCTGTTCTTGTGTGTGGATCCATCTCAGTATCAGATTGCATCTGCTGCTATTCTCTGAACTGCTCACTGCTAGTGTTTACCATCTTTGATATAACTTAAATTAAACTGAGCTTCAGTAGGAGATCCATCTAATGATACTCAGGAGCATTATTATCCACAGCTTAAGAAAATGTACACCTTTTGACTTCCTTAATTGGCCTCCTTATTTGTGACTCTAATGTACTCCCTCCGTTCCTAAATATAAGTCTTTGTAGAGATTCCACTATGGACTACATACGGAGCAAAATGAGTGAATCTACACTCTAAAATGCATCTACATACATCCGTATGTGGTTCATAGTGAAATCTCTCCAAAGACTTATATTTAGGAACGGAGGGAGTAGCAATCAGGTTCTGATTGTTTAATTTACTAGATGAGAAATAGTTAGTGGGGGCTAGCTATTTAGATATAGAAGATATGTGGAGATACTATTAACTAAATACACCTGTGGGATTTCGTACATAATCCCCTGTGTTAGCAATGCTAAACCCATGGAGAAAAGTTTGGAAATTTAAGAAGTGATATTGATCTAGCAAAACATAGTTACGGTACTTACCAAGTTACATTCTTACTTAAGTTATGCATGTGTAACCCCATTCACTGAGTTCATCTGGGTCGAATGGTTTGTTTCTAAATAATTATCCATTATGTAATTTCATGTTGTGCTCTTAAAACAGCTGTCTTTAAGTGTTTAGTACTAATTTAGTGAACAATGTTTATTTTCCAATTTAAAGGTAATGATTTCAGCAAAGGATGAGCCAGATGAACCGATATCTCCAGCTATGGATGGCTTGCTTAAAATTCATAAGCGGATAACTGATGGTTCAGATGGTGAATCTGGTCAGCTCCAACGGGGTGCTAGTAATGTAGGACCAACACGACTGCTAGTGCCAGCCTCCCAAGCTGGCAGCCTTATTGGGAAGCAAGGAGCAACAATTAAATCCATACAAGATTCTTCAAAGTCAGTTGTCCGGATTGTTGGTAAGGCTTTTGCATTTTTCCATTTCATGTATTAGATTCTGTCTTCATGATATATGTGTATGTATATATATTGGTCATCGAGTTTATGCCTTGTCTTGTGACTTTGTTACATGCTGATCAAAATAAGAGAAAATGGTGATACTTATCTCAGTGTTTATACTCTATATGATGGCCCACATAGATGCGCATGCCTCATGTGCTCCTTCAATACGAATATTATGTGCTCCATGCCTGGGGTACAAACCATTCTGGTACCAAGGAAACTGGCCTGCTCAGAAATCAACTCCTTATTTTGAAGCATTCATTTGACACCAGTCAATTATAAAATCGGAGAATTCGACCCCTCACCCAAAACTACCATGATGATTGGTTGGTTTTGGTGACGTGGCTTCCCGGTAAGCCTGGATATGCTGACATGGATTTGTTTTTCGAACCATGCAGGAGAGCTGTATTTGCTATTTTAATATGCTGACATGACTTACAAATCCCCACCACGAAAAAGCAAACACATATATACAAACTATAGGACTACTGGGTAGGCACAGAATACCTGATTTTGTAGTTGGGGGTGGAGTTCACATACTAAGTGTATGTTTGATTTGTGCCTATATGTGCCGTGCCAAAATTTTGCCAGCCTAATATCTTGGCCATCATTTGGTTGGTTGCCTATGAAAAGTAGCCCACACCACCTCACATTCCCTTCACAACTCTCAAGGGCCAAGGAATCTCTACCTAATTTTTTGCCTAGCCTTGTTGGCAAAAATTGGTAGGGTGTGATATGGCACAAACCAAACATTAACCTAATAGTCTTTAAAATAACCCAGATCTGGTATTTCTGCTATCTCATAGGATTTGTGTACTTGAACCTTCCTTCTGCTTATAGGTTTGCAGAACAGCTTATTATAACTACATGCAAGATTCTTAACTTTTCTTCTCATTTTTCAATGTGCTCAGCTTTTTATTATTGTAGCATTTAGCATTTTCAAATGTTTAGAATTCAGTTGGTCCTCTAAACTGGGATGTTGATATTCATCATTGGTGACTGCAACTCTGCAAGTCTGGAACTACTTAACTTGAAAACTGCATGGGATAATTTGATACATTCGGAGAAGATGCTACGTAGCGTCAGCATTATTATGCTATATGCCTTTTTAGCTTAACATTCTAAATTTTTATCAGAAAATGTGCCCCCTGTTGCACTAAATGACGATAGAGTTGTGGAGATACAAGGCGAGCCTCTTGGTGTCCACAAAGCAGTGGAGTTGATAGCAAGTCACTTGAGAAAATTTCTTGTTGACCACAGCGTTCTCCCACTATTTGAACAGCAAGTAAGTTCGATTTCGTTTTGGCACCCTATGTTCCTGTCAATAATAAGTTTCTTGGATGCAGCATTTACAACTGTAAATTTCCATGTCAACAGATGAAAATGCACAGTGTGCAGAGAGAACAACCCATGGCAGCCCCACAGCATTGGGCGCCTCCTCAACCCTGGGTTCCTCCTCCAAACCTCCCTCCTGGTGGTCCAGGTTATGGTGGAAATCCACAGTTCATGCCTCCAAGGCCACAAGACAACTATTATCCCCGTCCAGATGTGCCGCCTATGGAAAAGCAGCCGCACTATGGCATTTCTGCATATGGACGTGAGGCACCACCAAGTGGTACTTCAGGCAATCAACCACCACTGCATGTGGCCTCTCAGGTTAGTTGTGTCGTACACCTGCACTTGGCATTAGGATGGTGGGCTGCTTTTGAATTGCTGCTTCCTGATATGGGAGGTACATACTGATTTCTTGTGTATTTCCTCAAAAGGTACATAACATGCAAATTCCTCTCTCCTATGCTGATGCTGTGATTGGGGCGGCTGGTGCTAGTATCAGCTATATCCGTAGGCACAGTGGTGCAGCAGTAACTATTCAAGAAAGCAGAGGTGCACCTGGAGAGATGACTGTGGAGATAATTGGAAGCGCATCCCAAGTTCAAACTGCCCAGCAACTGATCCAGGTCAGTCTTCTACCCATCCTCTGACCTGTTGTTTACTTGCGCTAGTATTCTCCAAAATTGTTCATGATTGCTGCTCGACTCATTTAATTTTCTTTGATATTTCTGCCAGTTCTTATTTCTGAATCCATTTGGGAAGAGTGCACCATGCATGTTTGTACTAGTGCTTTGTAAAGCTCTTGGTCGGCCAGTTAATTTGTTTCATTGATAAATCATGTTATATATAGATATGAAATATAAATCATGTTATATATTGATGCAACCGGAATTAGGCTGCAGTACATGACTAGGAGACGCAGGTTAAGTACTTATATTTATGTATGCTTATCGCTATTTACGACGCCAACTTTTAGATGCTGATAACATGTAGCAAAACAACATCGATTGAAGTTTTGGATGATGTAGAAAAAGAAGCATGTTTTCCTGAGCGTTAACAAGATGAGAAAGAGGGCATAGTGTGGCGTCAAAATGTAGAAATTTGATGCATATATTGCTTATGCGCAACAACAAAACACCGGCCTATGTCTGGCCAAATTAAAAGCCTAATTGCAAAGAGTAGCTTCATGGAATGAACAATGGAAATGGAGAGACACTTCAAATTGTTGTTGCTATTTATGTGTATGTCAGATCTATCTCTAGACGGGCTGAACACATTCAATACAGGTTGGACATTGCTTTGTTTCTTCCATTTAAGTTGACCTGTTGCTCATGGCCATTGTTTGCCTGCAGAATTTCATGGCGGAAGCTGCTCCACAAACCCGGCCACCGGCTTCCAATCCTCCTGCTCCGCCAGTTGATCCGGGTTACGGCTCTTACCCGCCGCCGCCATATGGGGCTCCTCCCACAGGTGCAGAAGGGCCTGCTCCTCACAATGGCGGAGGCTACGGTGGCGGCTCCTACCATCCCAGCTATGGATACTAGCTGTCAGCAAGCGAAATGATTTGCTCCATCTATATTGTGATGGTTGATTGCTTTTATTGTTGCCCAATAATTACATTCTTGGATTCCTGCCCATCAAATTAGTCAGTCTGGTGTATGGGGTTGGTCGTAGACTTTGGTAGTATGTTTACCGTCGTGACATGTGGTCTATAGCTGAGCTACCTCATTGGATACAAAATACATGTTGAGTTGAGTTGGAACAATCTGCTAAATTTGGAAGACTGGGTAAAACAAATTGAATCGAACTTGGTAGCTACCATTCCCAGGTTATCGAAAGTTGTCGTGATGTGTCCCTTTAGATGGCCGCAGTCCAAAAACAAAACAAGCCAACACGCATGCTACCAAATCCTCTACCATTTCTATGCTTCAACCTCCACTCTTTTTCTATGCTTCCACGACCACTGCTGGGAACGGGGCGAGGACTCCATTTTGTTTTTCTATGCTCCCACGACCATCACTGCTGGGAACGGGTGGAGGACTCCATTTTGGTTTTCTACGCTTCCAGGACCATCACTGCTGGGAACGGCCGAGGACTTGATTTTGGGACGCTCGTTGGTTTCTTGGACGCAAGCCCAAAGACGTTGCTCTGCTTATCTTTGATGCCTCATTGAGAAAGAATCGAATGGTGTGCGAGGCCATAAAGAAGAATGTGTGGACTCTCAAGATCAGGCCTACTACCGGTGTCTTCATTGAGCACATTTGGAAGTGGGCACCATTTTGCGGCCTTTGCTTACAAGGCGCAATTCCTTGCATGACCTTCTCTCCTATGATCACATGGTTTGGAAGGCTTGGTGTCGCTAAAGGTTAAGTATTTCGCATGGTTGACTATTCAAGGCTAAATTTGGACCGCCAATAGACTTGACAAGCGGGGATGGGCCAATTGCGGGCTTTGCCCCCTTTGCAAGAGAGTGCAAGAGTGTGGCTCACACCTCTTTAAAATGCCGTTACACTTTGAGGCTTTGGGATTTGATGGAGAAGCTACGTCTCGAGGACTTGGGTTGGCCTCTTGGCATCTAGAGGACTCCGTAAAGAATTGGTGGGTAAGTCAAACTGGCGCCGGCACCACGAAGAGGAAGGCCATGGCTTCGCTTATCATGCTTGTCTCGTGGTCCACACAGAACGAGAGGAACGCAAAGGTGTTCCGCAACAAGAGGGCGCCGCCAACAATTTTACTCAACAATATCATGTCCGAGGCAAATCTTTGGGTCACTGCCATATTGAAAAAATTAGGGTCAATTGCGTTGTGAAAATAACAATTCATGCGATATTTGGGTGGATTGTAACAAACTCTGTTCTCTTCTTAATTAATACGCCCTCCGTCCTAAATAAGTGGCTCAACTTTAGTATAACTTTAGTACAAAGTTGAGACAAATCTTTTCTTTAGAGAAAAGGTGATTGCCCGACTTTATAGATAAAGCCATACGGAGAGAGTTCACAACCAGCTGAGGACGACAACATAACCATAGTTTCACAACAACACCCACGTAGGGCAGCTAGAGAGGCAACAATTTAGTCGGCACACAAGCCCAAATTAGACAACGGGGCACGCAGGCCACCACCTACGCACGAAATGGGAAAGCAGCTACGACGAAGCGCCAACGACTGGAGAAGACAACAAATTGGCAGACGCCCGCACTCTGTTGATCCACATCTCCAGGCCGTCACGATCCGCCGATTTAGTCAATAATTTTCACTGCTGCAAGAATATAGACATTTTAAACAGAACATCAACAAGTTTATTTGGGAAGACACCCTCGATAGTAAACTTGTTCCGAGTGGTCCATAGAGCCCAGTAGAGAGCGCCCGTCCCAGTCCAAAACAAACTCCTAGAGCGACCATTCAGGCCGGCCGTCAGCAACCGAACATCAGCAAAGGAGCCAGGAGCCCAAGTAGTAGAGTACCAAGAGCGAACGCAACCCCAAACCAACTTAGCTAAGTCAAAGTGAAAGAAAATATGATTAGTGTCTTCGAGAGAAGAACACAGAGCACAATGGGCAGAACCTGGCCCATTCCTTTTCTGAATCTGGTCGGCCGAGGGTAGCCGGCCCCTGAAGGCCTGTCAAAGGAATATTTTGATCATAGGGGGAACCCTAGCCGCCCAGACATGCTTGAATTTCGAGGTAGTGGAACCGGAGATAATCCGGTTATAAAGGGACTTGACTGAAAACTTCCCAGACGCGGAATGGGGCCAGGAAACAGAGTCCGCCTCCTCCGAGAGCGCGGGGAACATAACAACAAGACGGTGCCAGTCGTCCAACTCTACAAGAGAGAGGGACCTTCGGAATCCCAGGTCCCAACCGTTGCGCGAGAACTCAGAGATTGAAATCTCGGCGTTGGAGCAGTACGAGAAAAGAACTGGAAATGAGGACGCAAGGGGGGCATCCCAGTCCACCAGTTCAACCAGAAACAGGTCGAGGCCCCGTCGTTAACCACAAATTTAACATGGAGGCGGAACACCTCCCTAACTTTGACAAGATCAGTCCAAAACTGGGAAGCCCTGGTCGCAACTGCAAACATGGGGCTGCCATTAGAGAAATATTTTGCTCTTAAGATCTCAAGCCATAAAGTACCAGGGTAGGCAGTCATGATCCTCCACCACCATTTCACAATGAGACACGTGTTCATGATCCGTGTGTTGACAATCCCAAGCCCCCAAGGCTTTTAGGTTTGCAAATAGTAGCCCATCTAACTAGTCTATATTTGCATTTGTCCTCAGTGGAGTTTCAAAAGAAGGCCCCTCTATGTTTGTCAAAACCCTCGTGGGTGCCTTTAGTCAGTCTGAAGAAGCCCATAGTGAACATCGGTAAGGAAGAGAGGCAAGAATTAATAAGGGCTACTTTTCCAGCAGAAGTGTTATATCTGCCACGCCAAGGTAAAACTCTGTTCCCCACCTTAGCCACCAAAGGCTTGAACTCCTTAGAACATAGACGACAGGGGGAAATAAGGAGGCCCAAATATTTGAAGGGAAAGGCTCCCAAGGAGCAATTGAGCAACTGGGAGACCCGCAACGCTTTGGGCTCGTCAACTCCAGTGACAATAACCTTGCTCTTAGAAAAGTTAATTTTGAGCCTCGACAAGGCTTCAAAGTAGAGAAGAATAAATTTGAGGTTGACAATACATGAGTCATTCAATTCCATGAGAATGATCGTATCATCTACATACTGGAGATTAGTGAGACCCTGAGGGAGAAGGTGAGATATCACAGGAGATATATGGCCGGCTGAAGCCGCCCTATCTAGCATGCAAGATAAATCACCGACAACAAAATTGAACAAAATAGGAGATGCCGGATCCCCTTGCTGAAGGCCATGACCATTGGCAAAGTAATTGCTTCATCCGTTCACAACCACCGCTATATGGCAACCAGACACCAACTGGATCAGTTGGTGAACAACCCCTGGGTCAAAACCCTTAGCAAGCAAAACATGGCATAGGAAATCCCAGATGACCGAATCGTAGGCTTTCTCGAAGTCAAGTTTAAGGATCAAGGCCTTGGAGCCCCTCTTCCTAAGATTGTGCACGATCTCATGTAAGCAGAGAATACCATCTAGAATAAATCTGAAGGAAATATGCCCTAGAGGCAATAATAAAGTTATTATTTATTTCCTTAAATTATGATAAATGTTTATTATTCATGCTAGAATTGTATTAACCGGAAACATAATACATGTGTGAATACATAGACAAATAGAGTGTCGCTAGTATGCCTCTACTTGACTAGCTCGTTAATTAAAGATGGTTATGTTTCCTAACCATAGACATGAGTTTTCATTTGATTAACAGGATCACATCATTAGGAGAATGATGTGATTGACTTGACCCATTCCGTTAGCTTAGCACTTGATCGTTTAGTATGTTGCTATTGCTTTCTTCATGACTTATACATGTTCCCATGACTATGAGATTATGCAACTCCCGTTTACCGGAGGAACACTTTGTGTGCTACCAAACGTCACAACGTAACTGGGTGATTATAAAGGTGCTCTACAGGTGTCTCCGAAGGTAGTTGTTGGGTTGGCATATTTCGAGATTAGGATTTGTCACTTCGATTGTCGGAGAGGTATCTCTGGGCCCACTCAGTAATGCACATCACTATAAGCCTTGCAAGCATTGTAACTAATGAGTTAGTTGCGGGATGATGTATTACGGAACGAGTAAATGGACTTGCCGGTAACGAGATTGAACTAGGTATTGAGATACCGACGATCGAATCTCGGGCAAGTAACATACCGATGACAAAGGGAACAACGTATGTTGTTATGCGGTTTGACCGATAAAGATCTTCGTAGAATATGTGGGAGCCAATATGAGCATCCAGGTTCTGCTATTGGTTATTGACCGGAGACATGTCTCGGTCATGTCTACATTGTTCTTGAACCCGTAAGGTCTGCACGCTTAAAGTTCGATGACACTTATATTATGAGTTTATGTGTTTTGATGTACCAAAGGTAGTTCGGAGTCCCGTATGAGATCAGGGACATGACGAGGAGTCTCGAAATGGTCGAGATGTAAAGATCGATATATTGGACGACTATATTCGTGTTGGGGAACGTAGCAGAAATTCAAAAAAATTCTACGCATCACCAAGATCAATCTATGGAGTAATCTAGCAACGAGGGAAAGGGGAGTGCATCTACATACCCTTGTAGATCGCTAAGCGGAAGCGTTCAAGTGAACGGGGTTGATGGAGTCGTACTCGTCGTGATCCAAATCAGCGATGATCCTAGTGCCGAACGAACGGCACCTCCGCGTTCAACACACATGCAGCCCGGTGACGTCTCCCATGCCTTGATCCAGCAAGGAGAGAGGGAGAGGTTGGGGAAGACTCCGTCCAGCAGCAACATGATGGCGTGGTGGTGGTGGAGGAGCGTGGCAATCCTGCAGGGCTTCAACAAGCACCACGGGAGATGAGGAGGGAGAGAGGTAGGGCTGCGCCAAGGAGAGGAAAACTCATGTCTTTGCAGCCCCCCAATACCTCAAGTATATATAGGGGAAGGGGAGGGGATGTGCCCCCATCTAGGGTTCCCTCCCTAGGGGTGGCGGCAGCCCCAAAACCCATCTAGGGTGCAGCCAAGGGGGGGAGAGGGGGAAACTTGCCCCCCAAGCAAGGTGGAGGCGCCCCCTCCCCAAACCCTAGGCGCCTTGGGCCCTGGTGGGGGGGCGCACCAGCCCACCTAGGGCTGGTCCCCTCCCACACTTGGCCCATGCAGCCCTCTGGGGCCAGTGGCCCCACCTGGTGGACCCCCGGGACCCTCCCGGTGGTCCCGGTACGTTACTGATAGCACCTGAAACTTTTCCCGTGACCAAAACAGGACTTCCCATATATAAATCTTTACCTCCGGACCATTCCTGAACTCCTCATGACGTCCGGGATCTCATCCGAGACTCCAAACAACATTTGGTAACCACGTACATCTATTCCCTATAACCCCAGCGTCATTGAACCTTAAGTGTGTAGACCCTACGGGTTTGGGAGACACGTAGACATGACCGAGACAACTCTCCAGCCAATAACCAACAGCGGGATCTGGATACCCATGTTGGCTCCCACATGTTCCACGATGATCTCATCAGATGAACCACAATGTCGAGGATTCAATCAATCCCGTATTCAATTCCCTTTGTCTAGCGGTATAATACTTGCCCGAGATTCGATCGTCGGTATCCCGATACCTTGTTCAATCTCGTTACCGGAAAGTCTCTTTACTCCTTCTGTAACACATCATCCCGTGATCAACCCCTTGGTCACGTTGTGCACATTATGATGATGTCCTACCGAGTGGGCCCAGAGATACCTCTCCGTCACACAGAGTGACAAATCCCAGTCTCGATTCGTGCCAACCCAACAGACACTTTCGAAGATACCCGTAGTGCACCTTTATAGCCACCCAGTTACATTGTGACATTTGGTACACCCAAAGCATTCCTACGGTATCCAGGAGTTGCACAATCTCTTGGTCCAAGGAAATGATACTTGACATTAGAAAAGCTTTAGCATACGAACTACACGATCTTTGTGCTAGGCTTAGGATTGGGTCTTGTCCATCACATCATTCTCCTAATGATGTGATCCCGTTATCAACGACATCCAATGTCCATGGTCAGGAAACCGTAACCATCTGTTGATCAATGAGCTAGTCAACTAGAGGCTTACTAGGGACATGGTGTTGTCTATCTATCCACACATGTATCTGAGTTTCCTATCAATACAATTATAGCATGGATAATAAACGATTATCATGAACAAGGAAATATAATAATAATAACTAATTTATTATTGCCTCTAGGGCATATTTCCAACAGTCTCCCACTTGCACTAGAGTCAATAATCTAGTTCACATCGCCATGTGATTAACACTCACAGGTCACATCGCCATGTGACCAACATCCAAAGAGTTTACTAGTGTCACTAAACCAGTTCACATCATCATGTGATTAAGACTCAATGAGTTTTGGGGTTTGATCATGTTTTGCTTGTGAGAGAGGTTTTAGTCAACGGGTCTGCAACATTCAGATCCGTATGTACTTCGCAAATCTCTAGGTCATATTGTAAATGCTGCTTCCACGCTCCACTTGGAGCTATTCCAAATGGTTGCTCCACTATACGTATCAGGTTTGCTACTCAGAGTCATTCGGATAGGTGTTAAAGCTTGCATCGACGTAACCCTTTACGCCGAACTCTTTATCACCTCCATAATCGAGAAACATGTCCTTATTACTCCAAGGACAATTTTGACCGCTATCTGGTGATCCACTCCTTGATCACCTTTGTACCCTCTTGCCAGACATGTGGCAAGGCGCACATCAGGTGCGGTACTTAGCATAACATACTGTAGAGCCTACGTCTAAAGCATAGGGGATGACCTTTGTCCTTTCTCTCTCTTCTGTCGTGTTCGAGCTTTAAGTCTTAACTTCATACCTTACAACTCAGGCAAGAACTCCTTCTTTGACTGATCCATCTTGAACACCTTCAAGATCATGTAAAGGTATGTGCTCATTTGAAAGTACCATTAAGCGTTTTGATCTATCCTGATAGATCTTGATGCTCAATGTTTAAGCAGCTTAATCCAGGTTTTCCCTTGAAAAACTCCTTTCAAACAACCCTTTATGCTTTCCAGAAATTTTACATCATTTCAGATCAACAATATGTCATTCACATATACTTATCAGAAATGTTGTAGTGCTCCCACTCACTTTATTGTAAATACAAGTTTCTAACAAACTTTGTCTAAACCCAAAAAATTTGATTATCTCATCAAAGCGTATATTCCAACTCTGAGATGCTTACTCCAGTCCTTAGAAGGATTGCTGGAGCTTTGCATACTTGTTAGCATCTTTCCGGATTGTCAAAACTTTCTGGTTGTATCACATACAACCTTTCCTCAAGAAAATCGTCGAGGAAACAATGTTTTGACATCCTATCTGCAAGATTTCATAAATAATGCAATAACTGCTAATAAGATTCCAACAGACTCTTAGCATCACTATGAGCGAGAAAGTCTCATCGTAGTCAACCCCTTGAACTTGTCGGAAACATCTTAGCGACAAGCTGAGCTTTCTTAATGGTGACACATACCATCATTGTCTGTCTTCCCTCTTAGAATCCATCTGTACCCAACAGCCTTACGACCATTAAGTAGTTCTTCCAAAGTCTACACTTTGTTTTCATACATGGATCCTCTCTCGGATTTTATGGCTTCGAGCCATTTTGGAATCCGGGCCCACCATCGCTTCTCCATAGCTAGTAGGTTCATTGTTGTCTAGCAACATGACTTCCAAGACAGGATTACGTGCCACTCTGAAGTAGTACGCATCCTTGTCGTCCTACGAGGTTTGGTAGTGACTTGATCTGAAGTTTCATGATCACTATCATCAGCTTCCACTTCAATTGGTGTAGGTGCCACATGAACAACTTCCTGCGCCCTGCTACACACTAGTTGAAGTGACGGTTCAATAACCTCATCAAGTCTCCACCATCCTCCCACTCAATTTTCCGAGACAAACTTTTCCTGAGAAAGGACCCGATTCAAGAAACAATCCCTATTGCTTTCGGATCTGAATTAGGAGGTATACCCAACTGTTTTGTGTGTCCTATGAAGATGCATTTTATCCGCTTTGGGTTCGAGCTTATCAACCTGAAACTTTTTCACATAAGCGTCGCAGCCCCAAACTTTTAAGAAACGACAACTTAGGTTTCTCCAAACCATAGTTCAAACAGTGTCGTCTGGAATTACGTGGTTCCCTATTAGAGTGAGTGCGGTTGTCTCTAATGCCTAACCCATGAACGATAATGGTAATTCGATAAGAGACATCATGGCACGCACCATATCCAATAGGGTGCAACTATGATGTTCGGACACACCATCACACTATGGTGTTCCAGGCGGTATTAATTGTGAAACAATTTCCACAATGTCTTAATTGCGTGCCAAAGCTCATAACTCAGATACTCATCTCTATGATCATATCATAGACATTTTATCCTCTTGTCATGATGATCTTCAACTTCACTCTGAAATTACTTGAACCATTCAATAATTCAGACTTGTGTTTCATCAAGTAAACATACTCAGTATCCACTCAAATCATCCGTGAAGTAAGAACATAACGATATCCACTGCATGCCTCAGCACTCATTGGACTGCACACATCAAAATGTATTACTTCCAACAAGTTGCTTTCTTGTTCCATTTTACTGAAAACGAGGCTTTCAGTCATCTTGCCCATGTGGTATGATTTGCATGTCTCAAGTGATTCAAAATCAAGTGAGTCCAAACGGTCCATTTGCATGGAGTTTCTTCATGCGTTTTATACCAATATGACTTACATGGCAGTGCCACAAGTAGGTGGTACTATCATTACTATCTTATATTTTTGGCATGAACATGTGTATCACTATGATCGAGATTCAATAAACCATTCATCTTGGGTGCAAGACCATTGAAGGTATTATTCAAATAAAAAGAGTAACCATTATTCTCCTTAAATGAATAACCGTATTGCGATAGACATAATCCAATCATGTCTATGCTCAACGCAAACACCAAATAACAATTATTTAGGTTTAACACCAATCTCGATGGTAGAGGGAGCGTGCGATGCTTGATCACATCAAGATTGGAAAACACTTCCAACACATATCACCAGCCTCACCTTTAGCTAGTCTCTGTTTACTCCGCAGCCTTTTATTTCGAGTTACTAACACTTAGCAACCGAACCGGTATCTAATACCCTGGTGCTACTAGGAGTACTAGTGAAGTACACATGTATATCCAATATACTTCTATCGACCTTGCCAGCCTTCTCATCTACCAAGTATCTAGGGTAATTCTGCTCCAGTGGCTGTTCCCCTTATTACAGAAGCACTTAGTCTCGGGTTTGGGTTCAACCTTGGGTTTCTTCACTAGAGCAGCAGCTGATTTGCCGTTTCATGAAGTATCCCTTCTTGCGCTTGCCTTTCTTGAAACTAGTGGTTTCACCAACCATCAACAATTGATGCTCCTTCTTGATTTCTACTTTCGCGGTGTCAAACATCGCGAATCTCTCAAGGATCATCATATCTATCCCTGATATGTTATAGTTCATCACGAAGCTCTAGCAGCTTGGTGGCAATGACTTTGGAAAAACATCACTATCTCATCTAGAAGATTAACTCCCACTCGATTTAAGTGATTGTGGTATTCAAACAATCTGAGCACAAGCTCAACGATTGAGCTTTTCTCCCTTAGTTTGCAGGCTAAGAAACTCGTTGGAGGTCTTATACCTCTTAACGTGGGCATGAGCCTAAAATCCCAATTTCAGCCCTCGAAACATCTCATATGTTTCGCGATGTTTTGAAATCATCTTCGGTGCCTCAACTCTAAACCGTTTAACATTACTGAACTATCACGTAGTTATCAAAACGTGTGTGTCAGATGTTCGCAACATCCACAGACGACGTTCGAGGTTCAGCACACTGAGCGGTGCATTAAGGACATAAGCCTTCTTCGAAGCAAGAGGACAATCCTCAGTTTACGGACCTAGTCCGCATAATCTCTACTATCAACTTTCAACTGAATTTCTCCAGGAACATATCTAAACAGTAGAACTAAAGTGCGAGCTTACGACACAATTTGCAAAGACCTTTTGACTATGTTCAGGATAATTGAGTTCATCTTATGAACTCCCACTCAGATAGACATCCCTCTAGTCATCTAAGGGATTACATGATCCGAATCAACTAGGCCGTGTCCGATCATCACGTGAGACGGACTAGTCATCATCGGTGAACATCTTCATGTTGATCGTATCTACCATACGACTCATGCTCGACCTTTCGGTCTCTTGTGTTCCGAGGCCATGTCTGTACATGCTAGGCTCGTCAAGTCAACCTAAGTGTTTCGCGTGTGTAAATCTGGCTTACACTCGTTGTATGTGAACGTTAGAATCTATCACACCCGATCATCACATGGTTCTTCGAAGCAACGAACTTTCGCAACGGTGCACAGTTAGGGGGAACACTTTCTTGAGATTTTAATGAGGGATCATCTTATTTACTATCGTCGTTCTAAGCAAATAAGATGCATAAACATGATAAACATCACATGCAATCAAAAAGTGACATGATATGGCCAATACCATTTTGCTCCTTTTGATCACCATCTTCAGGGCTCCATGATCATCATTATCACCGGCATGACACCATGATCTCCATCATCGTGTCTCCATGAAGTTGTCTCGCCAACTATTACTTCTACTACTATGGCTAACGGTTTAGCAATAAAGTAAAGTAATTACATGGCGTTGTTCATTGACACGCATGTCATACAATAAATTAAGACAACTCCTATGGCTCCTGCCGGTTGTCATACTCATCGACATGCAAGTCGTGATTCCTATTACAAGAACATGATCAATCTCATACATCACATATCATTCATCACATTCTTTTTGGCCATATCACATCACATAGCATACCCTGCAAAAACAAGTTAGACGTCCTCTAATTGTTGTTTGCATGTTTTACGTGGCTGCTATGGGTTTTTAGCAAGAACGTTTCTTACCTACGCAAAAACCACAACGTGATATGCCAATTGCTATTTACCCTTCATAAGGACCCTTTTCATCGAATCCGATCCGACTAAAGTGGGAGAGACTGGCACCCGCTAGCCACCTTATGCAACAAGTGCATGTCAGTCGGTGGAACATGTCTCACGTAAGTGTACATGTAAGGTCGGTCCGGGCCACTTCATCCCACAATACCGTCGAAACAAGATTGGACTAGTAACGGTAAGCATATTGAACAAAATCAACACCCACAACAACTTGTGTTCTACTCGTGCATAGAAACTATGCATAGACCTAGCTCATGACGCCACTGTTGGGGAACGTAGCAGAAATTCAAAAAATTTCTATGCATCACCAAGATCAATCTATGGAGTAATCTAGCAACGAGGGAAAGGGGAGTGCATCTACATACCCTTGTAGATTGCTAAGCGGAAGCGTTCAAGTGAACGGGGTTGATGGAATCATACTCGTCGTGATCCAAATCACCGATGATCCTACTGCCGAACGAACGGCACCTCCGCGTTCAACACACATGCAACCCGGCGACGTCTCCCATGCCTTGATCCAGCAAGGAGAGAGGGAGAGGTTGGGGAAGACTCCGTCCAGCAGCAACACGACAGCGTGGTGGTGGTGGAGGAGCGTGGCAATCCTGCAGGGCTTCGCCAAGCACCACGGGAGATGAGGAGGGAGAGAGGTAGGGCTGCGCCAAGGAGAGGAAAACTCATGTCTTTGCAGCCCCCCAATACCTCAAGTATATGTAGGGGAAGGGGAGGGGCTGCACCCCATCTAGGGTTCCCTCCCTAGGGGTGGCGGCAGCCCCAAAACCCATCTAGGGTGCGGCCAAGGGGGGAGAGGGGGAAACTTGCCCCCCAAGCAAGGTGGAGGCGCCCCCTCCCCAAACCCTAGGCGCCTTGGTCCCTGGTGGGGGGGGGGGGTGCACCAGCCCACCTGGGGCTGGTCCCCTCCCACACTTGGCCCATGCAGCCCTCTGGGGCCGGTGGCCCCACCTAGTGGACCCCGGGACCCTCCCGGTGTTCCCGGTACATTACTGATAGCACCCGAAACTTTTCGGGTGACCAAAACATGACTTCCCATATATAAATCTTTACCTCCGGACCATTCCGGAACTCCTCGTGACGTCCGGGATCTCATCCGGGACTCCGAACAACATTCGGTAACCATGTACATCTATTCCCTATAACCCCAACGTCATCGAACCTTAAGTGTGTAGACCCTACGGGTTCGTGAGACACGTAGTCATGACCGAGACAACTCTCCGGCCAATAACCAACAGCGGGATCTGGATACCCATGTTGGCTCCCACATGGTCCACGATGATCTCATCGGATGCACCACGATGTCGAGGATTCAATCAATCCCGTATTCAATTCCCTTTGTCTAGCGGTATAGTACTTGCCCGAGATTCGATTGTCGGTATCCCGATACCTTGTTCATTCTCATTACCGGCAAGTCTCTTTACTCGTTCCGTAACACATCATCCAGTGATCAACCCCTTGGTCACATTGTGCACATTATGATGATGTCCTACCGAGTGGGCCCAGAGATACCTTTCCGTCACACGGAGTGACAAATCCCAGTCTCGATTCGTGCCAACCCAACAGACACTTTCTGAGATACCCGTAGTGCACCTTTATAGCCACCCAGTTACGTTGTGACGTTTGGTACACCCAAAGCATTCCTACGGTATCCGGGAGTTGCACAATCTCATGGTCTAAGGAAATGATACTTGACATTAGAAAAGCTTTAGCATACGAACTACACGATCTTTGTGCTAGGCTTAGGATTGGGTCTTGTCCATCACATCATTCTCCTAATGATGTGATCCCATTATCAACGACATCCAATGTCCATGGTCAGGAAACCGTAACCATCTGTTGATCAACGAGCTAGTCAACTAGAGGCTTACTAGGGACATGGTGTTGTCTATGTATCCACACATGTATCTGAGTTTCCTATCAATACAATTATAGCATGGATAATAAACAATTATCATTAACAAGGAAATATAATAATAATAACTAATTTATTATTGCCTCTAGGGCATATTTCCAACAATTCGGACATCGGAAAGGTTCCGAGTGATTCGAGTATTTTTCGGACATCGGAAAGGTTCCGAGTGATTCGGACATCGGAAAGGTTCCGAGTGATTCCGAGTGATTCGGACATCGGAAATATAATAATAATAACTAATTTATTATTGCCTCTAGGGAGTTACGGGAATACGGGGAAGAGTATTGGGCCTTAATGGGCCTTAGTGGGAAGGAGAGGCAGCAGCCAAGAGGTGGCGCGCGCCCCTCCCAAGCCCAGTCCAAATTGGACAAGGGGTTTGGGGTGCGGACCCCTTCTCCCTTCCTTCTCCACTCCCCTCCTTTCCCCCCTTCTCCTAGTTGGACTAGGAAAGAAGGAAACCTACTCCAACTAGGAGTAGGAATCCTACTCCCTTGGCGCGCCCCTCCTAGGGACGGCCTCCTCCTCCCTTGCTCCTTTATATACTGGGGCAGGGGGGCACCCCATAGACACAACAATTGATCCTTGAGATCTCTTAGCTGTGTGCGGTGCCCCCTCCACCATAATCCACCTTGATAATATCGTAGCGGTGCTTAGGCGAAGCCCTGCGTCGGTAGAACATCATCATGAAGGAAATATGCCCTAGAGGCAATAATAAAGTTATTATTTATTTCCTTATTTCATGATAAATGTTTATTATTCATGCTAGAATTTTATTAACCGGAAACATAATACATGTGTGAATACATAGACAAACATAGTGTCACTAGTATGCCTCTACTTGACTAGCTCGTGAATCAAAGATGGTTAAGTTTCCTAGCCATAGACATGAGTTGTCATTTGATTAACAGGATCACATCATTAGGAGAATGATGTGATTGACATGACCCATTCCGTTAGCCTAGCACTTGATTGTTTAGTATGTTGCTATTGCTTTCTTCATGACTTATACATGTTCCTGTAACTATGAGATTATGCAACTCCTGTTTACCGGAGGAACACTTTGGGTGCTACCAAACGTCACAACGTAACTGGGTGATTATAAAGGACTACTACAGGTGTCTTCAAAGGTACATGTTGGGTTGGCGTATTTCGAGATTAGGTTTTGTCACTACGATTGTCGGAGAGGTATCTCTGGGCCCTCTTGGTAATGCACATCACTATAAGCCTTGCAAGCAATGTAACTAATGAGTTAGTTACGGAATGATGCATGATGTAACGAGTAAATAGACTTGCCAGTAACGAGATTGAACTAGGTATTGGATACCGACGATCGAATCTCGGGCAAGTAACATACCGATGACAAAGGGAACAACGTATGTTGTTATGCGGTTTGACCGATAAAGATCTTCATAGAATATGTGGGAGCCAATATGAGCATCCAGGTTCCGCTATTGGTTATTGACCGAGAATAGTTCTAGGTCATGTCTACATTGTTCTCGAACCCGTAGGGTCCGCACGCTTAAGGTTTCGATGACAGTTATATTATGAGTTTATGAGTTTTGATGTACCGAAGGAGTTCGGAGTCCCGGATGAGATCGGGGACATGACGAGGAGTCTCGAAATGGTCGAGACATAAAAATCGATATATTGGATGACTATATTCGGAGTTCGGAAAGGTTCCGAGTGATTCAGGTATTTTTCGGAGTACCGGAGAGTTACAGGAATTCGCCGGGGAGTATATGGGCCTTATTGGGCCATACGGGAATAGAGGAGAGAGGCCAAAAGGAAAGAGGCCTGCCCCCCCCTCTGGTCTGAATTGGACAGGGGGGCCAACCCCCTTTTCCTTCTCCCTCTCCTCCTCTTTTCTTCTCCAACAAGGAAAGGAGGAGTCCTACTCCCGGTGGGAGTAGGACTCCCCCCTTGGCGCGCCTCCTCCATAGGCCGGCCGCCTCCCCCCTTGCTCCTATATATATGGGGACAGGGGGGTACCACAAGGACACAACAACAATTGATCCTTGAGATCTATTAGCCGTGTGCGGTGCCCCCCTCCACCATAGTCCTCCTCGATAATATTGTAGCGGTGCTTAGGCGAAGCCCTGCGACGATAGAACATCAAGATCGTCACCACGCCGTCGTGCTGACGGAACTCTCCCTCGACATTCGGCTAGATCGGAGTCCGAGGGACGTCATCGAGCTGAACGTGTGCTAGAACTTGGAGGTGCCGTAGTTTCAGTGCTTGATCGGTCGGGCCGTGAAGACGTACGACTACATCAACCACGTTGTTCTAACGCTTCCGCTTACGGTCTACGAGGGTACGTGGACATTACTCTCCCCTCTCATTGCTATGCATCACCATGATCTTGCGTGTGCGTAGGAATTTTTTTTAAATTACTACATTCCCCAACAGTGGTATCAGAGCCTAGGTTTTATGCGTTGATGTTATTTGCACGAGTAGAACACAAGTGAGTTGTGGGCGATACAAGTCATACTGCTTACCAGCATGTCATACTTTGGTTCGGCGGTATTGTTGGATGAAGCGGCCCGGACTGACATTACGCGTACACTTACGCGAGACTGGTTTTACCGCCGTGCTTCGCACACAGGTGACTAGCGGGTGTCTGTTTCTCCAACTTTAGTTGAACCGAGTGTGGCTACGCCCGGTCCTTGAGAAGGTTAAAACAACACTAACTTGACGAACTATCATTGTGGTTTTGATGTGTAGGTAAGAACGTTTCTTGCTCAGCCCGTAGCAGCCACGTAAAATTTGCAACAACAAAGTAGAGGACGTCTAACTTGTTTTTGCAGGGCATGTTGTGATGTGATATGGTCAAGACGTGATGAGATATAAGTTGTTGTATGAGATGATCATGTTTTGTTGAAGTTATCGGCAACTGGCAAAAGCCCTATGGTTGTCTCTTTGTTGCATAAGATGCAAGTGCCAAATAATTGCTTTACTTTATCGCTATACGATAGCAATAGTTGCAAGAGCAATAGTTGACGAGACGACCATGTGACGACACATTGATATAGATCAAGATGATGAAGATCATGGTGTCGTGCCGGTAACGATAGAGATCATGACAGTACTTTGGAGATGGAGATCACAAGCACAAGATGATGATGGCCATATCATATCACTTATATTGATTGCATGTGATGTTTATCTTTTATACATCTTATTTTGCTTAGTTTGACGGTAGCATTTTAAGATGATCTCTCACTAAATTATCAAGAAGTGTTCTCCCTGATTATGCACCGTTGCGAAAGTTCTTCGTGCTGAGACACCACGTGATGATCGGGTGCGATAGGCTCTACGTTCAAATACAACGGGTGCAAAACAGTTGCACACGCGGAATACTCAGGTTAAACTTGACGAGCCTAGCATATAACAGATATGGCCTTGGAACACGGAGACCGAAAGGTCGAGCGTGAATCATATAGTAGATATGATCAACATATTGATGTTCACTGTTGAAACTACTCCATCTCACGTGACGATCGGACATGGTGTAGTTGATATGGATCACGTAATCACTTAGAGGATTAGAGTGATGTCTATCTAAGTGGGAGTTCTTAAGTAATATGATTAATTGAACTTTAATTTATCATGAACTTAGTCCTGGTAGTATTTTGCAAATTCTGTTGTAGATCAATAGCTTGCATTGTTGCTTTCATATGTTTATTTTGATATGTTCCTAGAGAAAATTGTGTTGAAAGATGTTGGTAGCAATGATGCGGATTGGATCCGTGATCTGAGGTTTATCCTCATTGCTGCACAGAAGAATTATGTCCTTAATGCACCGCTAGGTGACAGACCTATTGCAGGAGCAGATGCAGACGTTATGAACGGTTGGCTAGCTCTATATGATGACTACTTGATAGTTTAGTGCACCATGCTTAACGGCTTAGAATCGGGACTTCAAAGACATTTTGAACGTCATGGACCATATGAGATGTTCCAGGAGTTGAAGTTAATATTTCCAGCAAATACCCGAGTTGAGAGATATGAAGTCTCCAACAAAGTTCTATAGCTAAAAGATGGAGGAGAATCGCTCAACTAGTGAGCATGTGCTCAGATTGTCTGGGTACTACAATCACTTGAATCAAGTGGGAGTTAATCTTCCAGATAAGATAGTGATTGACAGAATTCTCTAGTCACCATCACTAAGTTACTAGAACTTCGTGATGAACTATAGTATGCAAGGGATGACGAAAACGATTCCCGAGCTCTTCGTGATGTTGAAATCGACGAAGGTAGAAATCAAGAAAGAGCATCAAGTGTTGATGGTTGACAAGATCACTAGTTTCAAGAAAAGGGCAAAGGGAAAGAAAGGGGAACTTCAAGTAGAATGACAAGCAAGTTGTCACTCCCACGAAGAAGCCCAAAGCTGAACCAAAGCCTGAAACTGAGTGCTTACACTGCAAAGGAAATGGTCACTTGAAACGGAAATACCCTGAATATTTGGTGGGTAAGAAGGATGGCAGAGTGAACAAGGGTATATTTGATATACAGATTATTGATGTGTACCTTACTAGTGTTTATAGTAGCCCCTGAGTATTTGATACTTGTTCAGTTGCTAAAAATTAATGACTCGAAACAGGAGTTAAAGAATAAACAGAGACTAGTTGAGGGTGAAGTGACGATGTGTATTGGAAGTGGTTCCAAGATTGATATGATCATCATTGCACACTCCCTATACTTTCGGGATTAGTGTTAAACCTAAATAAATGTTATTTGGCATTTGCGTTGAACATGAATATGATTTGATCATGTTTATTGCGATACGGTTATTCATTTAAAGTCAAAGAATAATTGTTGTTCTGTTTACATGAATAAAACCTTCGATGGTTATACACCCAATGAAAATAGTTTGTTGAATCTCGATCGTAGTGATACACATATTCTTAATATTGACGCCAAAAGATGCAAAGTTAATAATGATAGTGCAACTTATTTGTGGCACTGCCGTTTAGGTCATATTGGTGTAAAGCGCATGAAGAAACTCCATGCTGATGGGCTTTTGGAATCACTTGATTATGAATCACTTGATGCTTGCGAACCATGCGTCATGGGCAAGATGACTAAGACTCCGTTCTCCGAAACAATGGAGCGAGCAACAGATTTGTTGGAAATAATACATACCAATGTATGAGATCCAATGAGTGTTGATGCTCGTGGCAAGTATCGTTATTTTCTGACCTTCACGGATGATTTGAGCAGATATGGGTATATCTACTTAATGAAGCACAAGTCTGAAACATTTGAAAAGTTCAAAGAATTTCAGAGTGAAGTGGAGAATCATCGTAACAAGAAAATAAAGTTTCTGTGATTTGATCGCAGAGACAAATATTTGAGTTACGAGTTTGGTCTTCAATTAAAACAATGTGGAATAGTTTCACAAACTCACGCCACCTGGAACACCACAATGTAATGGTGTGTCCGAATGTCGTAATCGTACTTTACTAGATATGGTGCGATCTATGATGTCTCTTATCAGTTTACCATTATTGTTTTGGGGTTATGCATTAGAGACAGCTGCATTCACGTTTAATAGGGCACCATCTAAATCCATTGAGACGACACCGTATGAACTATGGTTTAGCAGTAAACCTAAGCTGTCGTTTCTTAAAGCTTGGAGTTGCGATGCTTATATGAAAAAGGTTTTCAACCTGATAAGCTCGAACCCAAATCGGAGAAGTGCGTCTTCATAGAATACCCAAAGGTAACTATTGGGTACACCTTCTATCACAGATCCGAAGGCAAGTTATTCGTTGCTAAGATGGATCCTTTCTAGAGAAGAAGTTTCTCTCGAAAGAAGTGAGTGGGAGGAAAGTAGAACTTGATGAGGTAATTGTACCTTCTCCCTTATTGGAAAGTAGTTCATCACATAAATCAGTTCCAGTGATTACTACACCAATTAGTGAGGAAGTTAATGATGATGATCATGAAACTTCAGATCAAGTTGCTGCCAAACCTCGTAGGTCTTCCAGAGTAAGATCCGCACCAGAGTGGTACCGAAATCATGTTCTGGAAGTCATGTTACTAGACCATGATGAACCTATGAACTATGAGGAAGCGACGATGAGCCCAGATTCCACGAAATTGCTTGAGGCCATAAAATCTGAGATATGATCCATGTATGAGAACAAAGTATGGACTTTGATTGACTTGCTCAATGATCAGCAAGCCATGTTAAATAAATGGATCTTCAAGAGGAAGACGGACACTGATAGTAGTGTTACTATCTACTAAGCTCGACTTGTTGCGAAAGGTTTTTAACAAGTTCAAGGTATTGAATACGATGAGATTTTCTCACTCGTATCGAAGCTTAAGTCTGTCTGAATCATGTTAGCAATTGCCACATTTTATGAAATCTGGCAAATGGATGTCAAAACTGCATTCCTTAATGGTTTTATTAAAGAAGAGTTGTATATGATGCAACCAAAAAGTTTTTGTCAATCCTAAAGATGCTAACAAAGTGTGCAAGCTCCAGCAATCCATCAATGGACTGGTGCAAGCATCTCGGAGTTGGAATATATGCTTTGATGAGTTGATCAAAGCATATGGTTTTATACAGACTTTTGGAAAGAATTGTATTTACAAGAAAGTGAGTGGGAGCACTACAGCATTTCTGATAAGTATATGTGAATGACATATTATTAATTGGAAATGATGTAGAATTTTCTGGAAAGCATAAATGAGTGTTTGAAAGGAGTTTTTCAAAGAAAGACCTCGGTGAAGCTGCTTACACATTGAGCATCAAGATCTATATAGATAGATCAAGACGCTTGATAAGTTTTTCAATGAGTACACACCTTGATAATTTTTTTGAAGTAGTTCAAAATGGAACAGTCAAAGAAAGAGTTCTTGCCTGTGTTGCAAGGTGTGAAGTTGAGTAAGACTCAAAATCCGACTATGGCAGAAAATAGAAAGAGAATGAAAAGTCATTCCCTATGCCTTGGCCATAGGTTCTATAAAGTATGCCATGCTGTGAACCAGACCAATTGTATACCTTGCTCTGTGTTTGGCAAAGGAATACAATTTTGATCTAATAGTAGATCACTGGACATCGGTCAAGAATATCCTTAGTGAGGACTAAGGAGATGTTTCTCGATTATGGAGGTCATAAAAGAATTCATCGTAAAAGTTACATCGGTGCAAGCTTTTACACCGATCCAGATGACTCTAGGTCTCAATCTGGATACATACTGAAAGTGGGAGCAATTAGCTAAAGTAGCTCCGTGCAGAGCATTGTAGACATAGAATATTTGCAATATACAGGCGGCTTTGAATGTGATAGAACCGTTGACTAAGCTTCTCTCATGATCAAAACATGATCATACCTTTGTACTCTTTGGGTGTTAATCACATAGCAATGTGAACTAGAATATTGACTCTAGTAAACCCTTTGGGTGTTGGTCACATGAAGATGTGAACTATGGGTGTTAATCATATACATATATGAATATTGGTATTAAATCACATGGCGATGTGAACTAGATTATTGACTCTAGTGCAAGTGGGAGACTAAAGGAAATATGCCCTAGAGGCAATAATAAAGTTATTATTTATTTCCTTATTTCATGATAAATGTTTATTATTCATGCTAGGATTGTATTAACCGGAAACATAATACATGTGTGAATACATAGACAAACATAGTGTCACTAGTATGCCTCTACTTGACTAGCTCATAAATCAAAGATGGTTAAGTTTCCTAGCCATAGACATGAGTTGTCATTTGATTAACGGGAACACATCATTAGGAGAATGATGTGATTGACATGACCCATTCCGTTAGCCTAGCACTTGATCGTTTAGTATGTTGCTATTGCTTTCTTCATGACTTATACATGTTCCTGTAACTATGAGATTATGCAACTCCCGTTTACCGGAGGAACACTTTGGGTGCTACCAAACATCACAACATAACTGGGTGATTATAAGGGAGTACTACAGGTGTCTCCAAAGGTACATGTTGGGTTGACGTATTTCGAGATTAGGTTTTGTCACTCCGATTGTCGGAGAGGTATCTCTAGGCCCTCTCGGTAATGCACATCACTATAAGCCTTGCAAGCAATGTAACTAATGAGTTAGTTACAGAATGATGCATTACGTAACGAGTAAAGAGACTTGCCAGTAACGAGATTGAACTAGGTATTGGATACCGACGATCGAATCTCGGGCAAGTAACATACCGATGACAAAGGGATAACGTATGTTGTTATGCGGTTTGACCGATAAAGATCTTCGTAGAATATGTGGGAGCCAATATGAGCATCCAGGTTCTGCTATTGGTTATTGACCGAGAATAGTTCTAGGTCATGTCTACATTGTTCTTGAACCCGTAGGGTCCGCACGCTTAAGATTTCGATGACAGTTATATTATGAGTTTATGAGTTTTGATGTACCGAATGAGTTAGGAGTCCCGGATGAGATCGGGGACATGACGAGGAGTCTCGAAATGGTCGAGACGTAAAAATCGATATATTGGATGATTATATTCGGAGTTCGGAAAGGTTCCGAGTGATTCGGGTATTTTTCGGAGTACCGGAGAGTTACGGGAATTCGCCGGGGAGTATATGGGCCTTATTGGGCCATACGAGAATAGAGGAGAGAGGTCAAAAGGAAAGAGGCCTGCGCCCCCCCTCTGGTCCGAATTGGACAAGGGGGCCAGCCCCCTTTTCCTTCTCCCTCTCCTACTCTTTTCTTCTCCAACAAGGAAAGGAGGAGTCCTACTCCCGGTGGGAGTAGGACTCCCCCCTTGGTGCGCCTCCTCCATAGGCCGGCCGCCTCCCCCCTTGCTCCTATATATATGGGGGCAGGGGGGCACCCCAAGGACACAACAACAATTGATCCTTGAGATCTATTAGCCGTGTGCGGTGCCCCCCTCCACCATAGTCCTCCTCGATAATATTGTAGCGGTGCTTAGGCGAAGCCCTGCGACGGTAGAACATCAAGACCGTCACCACGCCGTCATGCTGACGGAACTCTCCCTCGACACTCGGCTGGATCGGAGTCCGAGAGATGTCATCGAGCTGAACGTGTGCTAGAACTCGGAGGTGCCGTAGTTTCGGTGCTTGATCGGTCGGGCCATGAAGACGTACGACTACATCAACCACGTTGTTCTAACGCTTCCGCTTACGGTCTACGAGGGTACATGGACATTACTCTCCCCTCTCGTTGCTATGCATCACCATGATCTTGCGTGTGCGTAGGATTTTTTTTAAATTACTATGTTCCCCAACACATCATTGTCACCACGTCGTCGTGCTGACGGAACTCTCCCTCAAAGCTCGGATGGATCGGAGTTCGAGGGACGTCATCGAGTTGAATGTGTGCAAGAATTCGGAGGTGCCGTGCGTTTGGTACTTGATCGGTCGGATCGTGAAGACGCACGACTACATCAACCGTGTTGTGCTAATGCTTCCGCTTTCGGTCTACGAGGGTACGTGGACAACACTCTCCCCTCTCGTTGCTATGCATCACCATGATCTTGCGTGTGCGTAGGAAATTTTTGAAATTACTACGTTCCCCAACAGTGGCATCCGAGCCTAGGTTTTATGCGTTGATGTTATATGCACGAATAGAACACAAGTGAGTTGTGGGCGATACAAGTCATACTGCTTACCAGCATGTCATACTTTGGTTCGGCAGTATTATTGGATGAAGCGGCCCGGACAGACATACGCGTACGCTTATGTGAGACTGGTTCTACCGACGTGCTTTGCACACAGGTGGCTGGCGGGTGTCAGTTTCTCCAACTTTAGTTGAACCGAGTGTGGCTACGCCCGGTCCTTGAGAAGGTTAAAACAGCACTAACTTGATGAACTATCATTGTGGTTTTGATGCGTAGGTAAGAACGGTTCTTGCTCAGCCCGTAGCAGCCATGTAAAACTTGCAACAACAAAGTAGAGGACGTCTAACTTGTTTTTGCAGGGCATGTTGTGATGTGATATGGTCAACACGTGATGAGATATAAGTTGTTGTATGAGATGATCATGTTTTATTGAAGTTGTCGGCAACTGGCAGAAGCCTTATGGTTGTCTCTTTATTGCATAAGATGCAAGCGCCAAATAATTGCTTTACTTTATCGCTATGCGATAGCAATAGTTGCAAGAGAAATAGTTGGTGTGACGACCATGTGACGACACATTGATATAGATCAAGATGATGGAGATCATGGTGTCATGCCGGTGACGATGGAGATCATGACGATGCTTTGGAGATGGAGATCAAAGGCACAAGATGATGATGGCCATATCATGTCACATATTTTTGATTGCATATGATGTTTATCTTTTATACATCTTATTTTGTTTTGATTGACGGTAGCATTATAAGATGATCTCTCACTAAATTTCAAGATAAAAGTGTTCTCCCTGAGTATGCACCGTTGCCAAAGTTCGTCGTGCCCAGACACCACGTGATGATCGGGTGTGATAAGCTCTACGTCCATCTACAACGGGTGCAAGCCAGTTTTGCACACGCGGAATACTCAGGTTAAACTTGACGAGCCTAGCATATGCAGATATGGCCTCGGAACACTGGAGACCGAAAGGTCGAGCGTGAATCATATAGTAGATATGATCAACATAGTGATGTTCACCATTGAAAACTACTCCATCTCACGTGATGATCGGTTATGGTTTAGTTGATTTGGATCACGTGATCACTTAGATGACTAGAGGGATGTCTATCTAAGTGGGAGTTCTTAAGTAATATGATTAATTGAACTTAAATTTATCATGAACTTAGTCCTGGTAGTATTTTGCAAATTATGTTGTAGATCAATAGCTCGCGTTGTTGTTGTCATATGTTAATTTTGATATGTTCCTAGAGAAAACTGTGTTGAAAGATGTTAGTAGCAATGATGCGGATTGGATCCGCGATGTGAGGATTGTCCTCATTGCTGCACAGAAGAATTATGTCCTTGATGCACCTCTAGGTGACAGACCTATTGCAGGAGCAGATGCAGACGTTATGAACGTTTGGCTAGCTCAATATGATGACTACTTGATAGTTTAGTGCACCATGCTTAACGGCTTAGAATCGGGACTTCAAAAGACGTTTTTGAACGTCATGGACCATATGAGATGTTCCAGGAGTTGAAGTTAATATTTCAAGCAAATACCCGAGTCCAGAGATATGAAGTCTCCAACAAGTTCTATAGCTAAAAGATGGAGGAGAATTGCTCAACTAGTGAGCATGTGCTCAGATTGTCTGGGTACTACAATCGCTTGAATCAAGTGGGAGTTAATCTTCTAGATAAGATAGTGATTGACATAGTTCTCTAGTCACCATCACCAAGTTAGTAGAACTTCGTGATGAACTATAGTATGCAAAGGATGACGAAAACGATTCCCGAGCTCTTCATGATGTTGAAATCAACAAAGGTAGAAATCAAGAAAGAGCATCAAGTGTTGATGATTGACAAGACCACTAGTTTCAAGAAAAGGACAAAGGGAAAGAAAGGGAACTTCAAGTAGAATGACAAGCAAGTTGTCACTCCCACGAAGAAGCCCAAAGCTGGACCAAAGCCTGAAACTGAGTGCTTACACTGCAATGGAAATGGTCACTGGAAATGGAAATGCCCTGAATATTTGGTGGATAAGAAGGATGGCAAAGTGAACAAGGGTATATTTGATATACAAGTTATTGATGTGTGCCTTACTAGTGTTTATAGTAGCCCCTGAGTATTTGATACTTGTTCGGTTGCTAAGATTAGTAACTCGAAACAGGAGTTACATAATAAATAGAGACTAGTTGAGGGGAAGTGACGATGAGTGTTGGAAGTAGTTCCAAGATTGATATGATCATCATCACACACTCCCTATACTTTCGGGATTAGTGTTAAACCTAAATAAATGTTATTTGGCATTTGCATTGAGCATGAATATGATTTGATCATGTTTATTGAAATACGGTTATTCATTTAAAGTCAGAGAATAATTGTTGTTCTGTTTACATGAATAAAACCTTCAATGGTCATATACCCAATGAAAATAGTTTGTTGGATCTCGATCGTAGTGATACACATATTCATAATATTGATGCCAAAAGATGCAAAGTTAATAATGATAGTGCAACTTATTTGTGGCACTTCCATTTGTGTCATATCGGTGTAAAGCGCATGAAGAAACTCCATAAAAATGGACTTTCGGAATCACTTGATTATGAATCATTTGATGCTTGCGAACCGTGCCTTATTGGCAAGATGACTAAAACTCCGTTCTCCGAAACGAGCTACTGACTTATTGGAAATAATACATACCGATGTATGCGATCCAATGAGTGTTGATGCTCGTGGCAAATATCGTTATTTTCTGACCTTCACAGATGATTTGAGCAGATATGGGTATATCTATTTAATGAAACACAAGTCTGAAACATTTGAAAAGTTCAAAGAATTTCAGAGTGAAGTGGAGAAACATCGTAACAAGAAAATAAAGTTTCTTTGATCTGATCGTAGAGGAGAATATTTGAGTTACGAGTTTGGCCTTCATATAATACAATGTGCAATAGTTTCACAGCTCACGCCACATGGAACACCACAGCGTAATGGTGTGTCCGAACGTCATAACCGCACTTTATTGGATATGGTGCGATCTATGATGTATCTTACCGATTTACCACTATCGTTTTGGGGTTATGCATTAGAGACAGCTACATTCACTTTAAATAGGGCACCATCAAAATCCGTTGAGACGAAGCCTTATGAACTGTGGTTTGGCAAGAAACCAAAGTTGTCGTTTCTTAAAGTTTGGGGTTCCAATGCTGATGTGAAAAAGTTTCAGCATGATAAGCTCAAACCCAAGTCGGAGAAGTGCGTCTTCATAGAATACCCAAAAGAGACTATTGGGCACACCTTCTATCACAGATCCGAAGGCAAGATTTTTTTTGCTTAATATGGATCCTTTCTAGAGAAGTTTCTCTCGAAAGAAGTGAGTGGGAGGAAAGTAGAACTTGATGAGGTAACTGTACCTACTCCCTTATTGGAAAGTAGTTCATCATAGAAATCTGTTCCTGTGATTCCTACACCAATTAGTGAGGAAGCTAATGATGATGACCATGTAACTTCAGATCAAGTTACTACCAAACCTCGTAGGTCAACCAGAGTAAGATCCGCACCAGAGTGGTACGGTAATCCTATTATGGAGGTCATGTTACTTGACCATGGCGAACCTACGAACTATGAGGAAGCGATGATGAGCCCAGATTCCGCGAAATAGCTTGAGGCCATGAAATCTGAGATGGGATCCATGTATGAGAACAAAGTATGGACTTTGGTTGACTTGCCCGATGATCGGCAAGCCATCAAGAATAAATGGATCTTCAAGAGGAAGACGGATGCTGATAGTAGTGTTACTATCTACAAAGCTTGAATTGTCGCAAAATGGTTTTCGACAAGTTCAAGGTGTTGACTACGATAAGATTTCCTCACTCGTAGCGATGCTTAAGTCTGTCCGAATCATGTTAGCAAATTGCCGTATTTTATGAAATCTTGCAAATGGATAAACAAAACTGCATTCCTTAATGGATTTATTGAAGAAGAGTTGTATATGATACAACCATAAGGTTTTTTCAATCCTAAAGGTGCTAACAAAATATGCAAGCTCCAGCGATCCATCTATGGACTGGTGCAAGCATCTCGGAGTTGGAATATACGCTTTGATAAGTTGATCAAAGCATATAGTTTTAATACAGACTTGTGGTGAAGCCTGTATTTACAAGAAAGTGAGTGGGAGCACTACAACATTTCTGATAAGTATATGTGAATGACATATTGTTGATCGGAAATAATGTAGAATTATTCTGCAAAGCATAAAGGAGTGTTTGAAAGGAGTTTTTCAAAGAAAGACCTCGGTGAAGCTGCTTACATATTGAGCATCAAGATCTATAGAGATAGATCAAGACGCTTGATAAGTTTTTCAATGAGTACATACCTTGACAAGATTTTGAAGTAGTTCAAAATGGAACAGTCAAATAAAGAGTTCTTGCCTATGTTACAAGGTGTGAAATTGAGTAAGAATCAAAATCCCGACCACGGCAGAAGATAGAAAGAGAATGAAAGTCATTCCCTATGCCTTGGCCATAGGTTCTATAAAGTATGCCATGCTGTGTACCAGATCTATTGTATACCCTACAATGATTTTGGCAAGGGAGTACAATAGTGATCTAGGAGTAGATCACTGGACAACGGTCAAAATTATCCTTAGTGGAATAAGGATATGCTTCTCGATTATGGAGGTGACAAAAAGGTTCGTCGTAAAGGGTTACGTCGATGCAAATTTTGACACTGATCCAGATGACTCTAAATTTCAATCTGGATACATATTGAAAGTGGGAGCAATTAGCTAGAGTAACTCCGTGCAGAGCATTGTTGACATAGAAATTTGCAAAATGCATACGAATCTGAATGTGGCAGACCCGTTGACTAAAGTTCTCTCACAAGCAAAACATGATCACACCTTAGTACTCTTTGGGTGTTAATAACATAGCGATGTGAACTAGATTATTGACTCTAGTAAACCCTTTGGGTGTTGGTCACATGACGATGTGAACTATGGGTATTAATCACATGGTGATGTGAGCTATTGGTATTAATTCACATGGTGATGTGAACTAGATTATTGACTCTAGTGCAAGTGGGAGACTGAAGTAAATATGCCCTAGAGGCAATCATAAAGTTATTGTTTATTTCCTTAAATCATGATAAATGTTTATTATTCATGCTAGAATTGTATTAACCAGAAACATAATACATGTGTGAATACATAGACAAACAGAGTGTCACTAGTATGCCTCTACTTGACTAGCTCGTTAATTAAAGATGGTTATGTTTCCTAACCATAGACATGAGTTGTCATTTGATTAACATGATCACATCATTAGGAGAATGATGTGATTGACTTGACCCATTTCGTTAGCTTAGCACTTGATCGTTTAGTATGTTGCTATTGCTTTCTTCATGACTTATACATGTTCCCATGACTATGAGATTATGCAACCCCCGTTTACTAGAGGAACACTTTGTGTGCTACCAAATGTCACAACATAACTGGGTGATTATAAAGGTGCTCTATAGGTGTCTCCGAAGGTACTTGTTGGGTTGGCGTATTTCGAGATTAGGATTTGTCACTCCGATTGTCGGAGAGGTATCTCTGGGCCCACTCAGTAATGCACATCACTATAAGCCTTGCAAGCATTGTAACTAATGAGTTAGTTGCGGGATGATGTATTACGGAGCGAGTAAAGAGACTTGCCGGTAACGAGATTGAACTAGGTATTGAGATACCGACGATCGAATCTCGGGCAAGTAACATACCAATGACAAAGGGAACAACGTATGTTGTTATGCGGTTTGACCGATAAAGATCTTCGTAGAATATGTGGGAGCCAATATGAGCATCCAGGTTCTGCTATTGGTTATTGACCGGAGACGTGTCTCGGTCATGTCTACATTGTTCTTGAACCCGTAGGGTCCGCATGCTTAAAGTTCGATGATGGTTATATTATGAGTTTATGTGTTTTGATGTACCGAATGTACTTCGGAGTCCCGGATGAGATCGGGGATATGACGAGGAGTCTCGAAATGGTCGAGACGTAAAGATCGATATATTGGACGACTATATTCGGACATCGGAAAGGTTCCGAGTGATTCGGGTATTTTTCGGAGTACCGGGGAGTTACGGGAATACGGGGAAGAGTATTGGGCCTTAATGGGCCTTAGTGGGAAGGAGAGGCAGCAGCCAGGAGGTGGCGCGCGCCCCTCCCAAGCCCAGTTCGAATTGGACAAGGGGTTTGGGGCGCGGCCCCCCTCTCCCGTCCTTCTCCACTCCCCTCCTTTCCCCCCTTCTCCTAGTTGGATTAGGAAAGAAGGAAACCTACTCCTACTAGGAGTAGGAATCCTACTCCCTTGGCGCGCCCCTCCTACGGCCGGCCTCCTCCTCCCTTGCTCCTTTATATACGGGGGCAGGGAGGCACCACATAGACACAACAATTGATCCTTGAGATCTCTTAGCCGTGTGCGGTGCCCCCCTCCATCATAATCCACCTCGATAATATCATAGCAGTGCTTAGGCGAAGCCCTGTGTCGGTAGAACATCATCATCGTCACCACGTCGTCGTGCTTACGGAACTCTCCCTCAAAACTCGGTTGGATTGGAGTTCGAGGGACGTCATCGAGCTGAACGTGTGCAAGAACTCGGAGGTGCCGTGCGTTCGGTACTTGATCGGTCGGATCGTGAAGACATACGACTACATCAACCGCGTTGTGCTAACGCTTCCACTTTTGGTCTACGAGGGTACGTGGACAACACTCTCCCCTCTCATTGCTATGCATCACCATGATCTTGCGTGTGCGTAGGAAAATTTTGAAATTACTATGTTCCCCAACAAAATCTGCCCTTGATAAAGGCGGACCGGGACGGACTAATAGTGCGATGTGCCATGGGGGTTAACCTAGTTGCCATGCCTTTCGCAGGGAACTTCACGAAGTTATTTATCAACGCGATGGGGCGGAACTAAGAAATGGAGTCGGTGCCCTTGACCTTGGGGATGAGAGTGGGAATGGCATAATTCAGATGGGAGATGTCGATAGTGCCAAGCCAAAATCCTTGTATGATCTTACACACCAACGTGTGGAGAGAGGGCCAGAATCGCTTAAAGAAGGGTATCAAGAAGCCATCTGGGCCCGAGGCCGAGTTGACATTTGCAGAATTGATGGCCATCTCAATTTCCTCAATAGAAGGAGGAATCATTAGGGCCGCATTCTCGTCGGCCAAAACCCGTTTGTCTTGAGTCTAGAGGTTAGGGGAGAGGATGAGGCCCGAGGCTGGCCTGGCAGCAAGGAGCGAGAAAAAGAAGTTGAACATGTGTTCCATGATCAATTGGGGGTCAACTACCCTAGTACCATCAATGACAAGGCTGTCAATGGAGCATTTACGAGGGCGGCCATTAGCAATAGCAAAAAAGGCCTTAGGAGAGTTGCCCTTAAGGACCCAATTGATAGAACCTCACTGCCTCCAATAGATCTCAACCTGCTGGTGTAAATGCATGGGGAAGCCCTCAAGCTCGTACCTATGGCTCCACCTAGCGGCCAAAAGGACGAAAATGTTAGCCTCAATGACAAGAGAAGAGATCTGGCCCAACAAGTCCCGCTTGTTCCTAAGAACATCAGCCGCACGGTTACGGCCCCGACCCTTAAGGAATTTGCGGAGCTGATAGGAGCAGAAATGCCAGTTGTCCATAGAACCGAAGGATCTAACTCTAGAATCAAGAAGAGACTCGATCTTCGTCGTGACCAAGTCAAAGAACCCATCAACAAGGAGCCAGGAGGCGTTGAATTGGAATCTGGAGGTGGAAACAGGAGGGGTGATACCCAGGTCCAAGATGAGGGGGGAATGGTCTGAACCAACATGAATAAGCATAGAGAGGGAGGCTCGAGGAAACAGCACATCCCAAGAGTGGGAGCAAAAACACGATCAAGCACGAAGCGGGTAGGATTCGCCTAGTGATTAGACCAGGTGAAGCGAGACCCCATCCTAGGGAACTCGCGGAGTGCACATTCGGCAATAAAATCGTTAAACGCATCCACAACCGCCATAAAAAATTAGGATTATTTTTGTCAGCAGGAGACCGAAGGAGGTTAAAGTCACCACCAATAAGCAGGGGAATGCTGCAATAATCAATCTTAGCAACTAGTTCATCAAGGAAAAGCGGGGACAAAGAGTGATCGACCGGGCCGTAAACAACCATGATCTCCCAGAGCACATTAAGACTCTTGTGACACACCACCATACTAGCCCAAAAGATACCAAGATCAAAGGCAACGAAGTCAACGAAGTCAAAGACACCCAATCTAGCACCAATAAGGATGCCTCCAGAGTGACTAGAAGCAGGGAGGCATCGCCAAAATAACCGATCCGCCCCAGCAATCGAGGCAAGCTCAGGAAATGAGAAATAATCCTTAAAGGTTTCAATAAGCCCAAAAAAGTCAGCATTAACATCACGAACCAAGTCCCAAATTTGGTCATGACGCCCCCTAGCGCCGAAACCACAAATATTCCAAAAACCTCCCTTCATTTAAACAAAAGATTTTTGATCTGGAGGCTCGATCGGCTCGGAGCCACGAACACCTTAGCTCTGGTGGTTTTATTTTTCTTGTTTGTGATGGGAGGAGGGCCACTACCCTCCTGCACCACCCCAGTACCACAATCTACGGGCTTGGCTGCCGTCGAGGCATCTGCCTCCTTAGATTTAGCCAGGGCGGCCTCCTTATCTTTAGCGAGGGCGGCTTGAGCAACTTCGTTAAGGCGAATCACAGAAAGAAGAGAGGATGGGGATCCACAAATGTGATCAACTTCAACCCTAATGTCAGACATAATGTTGCAGAGGTGGGCATCAGGCAGATCAGGAGAACCAAACAAGTGGGAGAGGGGGGAATCGAAGTACCTGGAGGGCAAAGATCCTTAGCCGCCGCCCGCCACTCTGCGCGCTCCTAGATGTGGACGACCACGTTCTGCCGATGCAGGCCCTTCCTGGCCGTCAAGACCGTAGAGCGTAGTGGGATGGCAACAGATCGGGCCGCCGGGGAGGAGGCATCACCACCTAAGAGGCCATCCGCCACCGCACCCAGATCTGCCTTCATCCTACGACACAGCGCCACTCCCTCTACTTGGAACCAGAAGAGGCCCGACTCTTAATCGAGAACTTGGGACGGGCTTCTTCTTCTTCTTAGAAGGTGTAGGATCGAAAGTATGTCTAGGGTGTGTGTGTGTGTGTGTGTGTGTGTGTGTGTGTGATTAGACTACTTGACCAAATAAAAAACTAGCCTTTTCCCAATTTTATGTCTTGGCAGATTTTAGCAACTTAACACAAGTCAAGCAAACAACCTACACATGCAATTCTAAGAGTATAGTAGTGGAATGTAAATCATTGCATATGAAGGTAAAGGGGAGGAGTTTAGAGGGAGCAAATGCAATGTAGACACGGAGATTTTTGGCATGGTTCCGATAGGTGGTGCTATCGTACATCCACGTTGATGGAGACTTCAACCCACGAAGGGTAACGGTTGCGTGAGTTCACGAAGGGCTCCACCCACGAAGGGTCCATGAAGAAGCAACCTTGTCTATCCCACCATGGCCATCGCCCACGAAGGACTTGCCTCACTTGGGTAGATATTCACTAAGTAGGCGATCTCCTTGCCCTTACAAACTCCTTGGTTCAACTCCACAATCTTGACGGAGGCTCCCAAGTGACACCTAACCAATCTAGGAGACACCACTCTCCAAAAGGTAATAGATGGTGTGTTGATGATGAACTCCTTGCTCTTGTGCTTCAAATGATAGTCTCCCCAACACTCAACTCTCTCTCACATATTTGGATATGGTGGAAAGATGGTATGAGTGGAAAGCAACTTGGGGAAGGCTAGAGATCAAGATTCTTGTGGTTGGATTGGAATTTCTTGGTCTAAACACATGAGTAGGTGGTCCTCTCTCAGAAAATGAGTAGTGGAAGTGTAGGCATGTTCTGATGGCTCTCTCTCAAATGGAGAATGGGGTGGAGGGATATATATAGCCTCCACACAAAATCTAACCATTACACACAATTTACCAAACTCGGTGGGACTGAATAGTGAAACTCGATGAGACCGACCTAGTTCAAAATGTGAACGTTAGGCTTTTTGGTGGGACCGACAATAACAACTCGGCGAGACCGATGCGCTAGGGTTAGGGCAAAACCTCATCTTGATGAGACCGATCACATGAACTCGGTGAGACCGATTTCAGTAATAAGCAAACAGAGACTTGGTCAGGCAAACTCGGTGGGACCGATCGCTCATTTCGGTGAGACCGAGTCATTATGAAAAGGAAACAGAAAGTTTGCATTGCCAACTCGGTGGGGCCGATCGCTCATCTCGGTTAGACTGAAATGTTACAAAGGGAAACAAAGAGTTTGCAATCCCATCTCAGTGAGACCGAGATCCTTATCAGTGAGAACGAACTGATTAGGGTTTCCGGTTATGGCTATGTCAAGTGAACTCGGTGGCATGAGATAGATCAAATCAGTGGGGCCGAGTTTGACTTTAGGTTTAGGACATATGTGGAAATGAGAAAGTGGTTGAGGGCTTTTGGAGCATATCACTAAGCATTTTGATCAAGCAAGCCATTAAGCAACACCTCATGCCCTTTTAATAGTATTGGCTTTTCCTATGGACTCAATGTGATCTTGGATCACTAAAATGAAAATGTAGAGTCTTGAGCTTTTGCCAATATGCGTCCTTAGCATTTTGAGGGGTCCACATCTCTAGTCCATGCCATACCAATCATTGAACTTTCTTAAACATTAATCTTGAATGGATATTAGTTCAATGAGCTATATGTTGTTATGAATTACCAAAACCACCCAGGGATTAGTTGCACTTTCAATCTCCCCCATTTAGGTAATTGATGACAACATATAGATCAAAGCTTCGACAAATGATAATATAAATGAAGTACATCGTTGCTTTGAGAAGTATGTGATAAGCAAGAGCTCCCCTAAATTTGTGCATTATTTAAAATTTGCTTTTGAATGCAAATGAAAAATCGTTTAGGATCATGGATTACTCTTCCATGTCACATACATCTTGGTGGAGCACTCAAAATTATAGAATATGAAATATGCACTCATTACCAAGACAAGATATGAATGATCATACATGAGAGATAAAATATCATCATTGAAGCACAAACATTAAAGTATGATATGATCAAACACATGATCAAAGGAGTATCTCAGACACAAGCATAAATAATGTATCACCCAAACAAGCAAGCAAATAAAGCAGCAAGAGAGGAAAGGGAAGCAAAACACACACTCTCTTGAAGCCTATGATCCATACACTTTCTCCCCCTTTGGCAACAAGTTATCAAAAAGCTTGAAAATGCATAGTGCTATGCGGCTCTATAAGCATGATCTCCGGGAGCTCCGGAGTGCGAAGGTGGCATGGAGAAGAGTCCTGCAACAAATACATCTGAAGAGGTCTGTGAAGCTGGTGGAGTTGTAACTGGAGGAACAACAGAGGCTGTAGCTGCTGGTACTGAAGTAGTATCCCTTGTGTTACTAGCTGGCACAGCTGCAGACCTTTGTGCCCTTGGCACTCTCTAAAAAGCTTCAGTGGTAGCTCTCCCTCTTCTCTCTTCAGCTTCATCCTGGAGTTGCTCAACTGCAGTCTGGATCTCTGTGACCTTCAAGTCTAGATCATAAAACTTTGTCTCGATGATCCTCTCAAGACTCTCTTGATTTTGAGTCAGGGTTTTCAATCCTTTCTCAATTCTGACAGTGGCCTTAAGCAGATAGCTAAGCTGATCCTACTTGGTCTTGAGGTGAGCAGTTGAATATCTGGAACTTGTGAAGTTTGTGCTGCCTTCTCTGCTTTTGATTTCTCCCTCTTCTCCTGAGCCTCTATTGAAGTAGGATGTGTAGCATCCGTGACAACCTCATTGTCTTCAAATTCAGGCAACAGGGGAAGGTGCTCCTTGTCCAAGAGGTATGTGCCCTTTCCCATCATGGAGTTGATGAGCATCTGAATGTGTGGAGCATATCCACATGGTGATCTCTTCTGATCAGCAGCAGTCCTCTTGATTGTCTCTACAATCAATGTCATCACTTTGAACTTCTCTGGAATGTCAAACATGTGCAGCAAATTGATGGAATGCCCTCTTATCATCCTGTCATCTCCAGACTTGGGAAACAATGTGTGCCTGAGGATAGTGTTGATTGTGGGTAGTCCAGACAGCAGATAGTACACAGAGCCAAACTTGTGAGTATCCAAGACAACATCAGGAATCTCCTTGTACATGTGTGCCATGGGGTTGTGTCCTTTCCTTGGCTTGGCATACACATCTGTGTCATCCTCTTGCTCTTTAGGGCATTGATAAGCTTGGCCCACTCAACAACTGTAGACTGGTACCTTGTGCCCTCATTCATCCAAACAATTTTACCATCTGGATAAAAATGTGCTGTGGAGTAGAACTGCATCACCATCTCATCATTCCACTTGGTGAGCTTCTGGCCAACAAATGTGTCAACTCTAGTCAGTCTGAAGCTGTCATGAACTCCTGGGAAGTGATCTGCATTGTTATCAATGTAAGTCCAGTCAACCCATTGTCACGCCCAATATGCCATCCTATCTGAGAGGAACTCGAAGGTCCCACCAAGGATAGAGCCACATATTGAAGACGCTTTTGCAATGTGGATATCATTACATCGTACCATTACATAAGGGATGGGGATACATACAAAAGGCATACAATGCCACATGAATACAACAACATCATGCATAAGAGCAACATCCGACTACGGATGAAACACAAACAAAAACTCAAATGACATCCACCCTGCTAGCCCAGGCTGCCGACCAGGAACCTATCCCTCAAACGAAGAAGAAGTAGAAGAAGAACTCCAAAACAAGTAACATTGCTCTGACGTCATGATCATCGCATTACCTGTACTTGCAACTGTTGTTGTAGTAATCTGTGAGCCATGAGGACTCAACAATCCCATTACCATGGGTATCAAAACTAGCAAAGCTTAATGGGTATGGAATGGATAAGTGGTAAGGTTGCAGCAAGCGACTAAGCAATGTAAGGTGGCTAACTTACGAGTACAAGAATAAGATGAGAAGCCACACAAACGGTCGCAAACTAGTAATGATCAATAAGTGATCCTCAACTACTTACGTTTAAACATAACCCCACCGTGTTCTCTTCTTGAACTCACCCAAAAAGAGACCATCACGGTTACACACGCGATTGGTGCATTTTAGTTCGAATGTGGTGTCAAGTTCTCTACAACCGGACATTAAAAATTCCCTTCGGCCACATAACCACGAGCACGGCTCTCGAAAGTTTAAACCCTGCAGGGGTGTCCGAACTTAGCCCATGACAAGCTCATGATCCACAGAGACAATCCTCCATCGCGGGAAATCCAACCAGACTTGGGATCCCGGTGCACAAGACATTTCGACAATGGTAAAACAAAACCAGCAAGACCTCCCGACATGCCGACACCCTAATAGTAGCCGCGTGTATCTCGTCTCAGGCCACGATCGGATGAGTTAAGCTTATGGTCGCTGAGACCCAAGTTGCCAAGGGGGCGCCGCAAGGTGCTCTAGTTTGGACCAGCGCCAACAACACTGCCCCCCTGTATTATGTAGAATTACACCTCTGGTAGAGCTAACTCCCTATGCGTCAAATTTAATATCAAGTTTAGTTATTATGTTGGGAAAATGGTAAAACCAAAGTTGGGCCTTGCTGGAAGAGTTTTATTCAAAGCGAACTATCAAGAGGGGCCCATAAACCCTCACCATGTTAGGGATGCAAAATCAAGGAACATAACACCGGTATGACGGAAACTAGGGCAGCAAGAGTGGAACAAAACACCAGGCATAAGGCGTAGCCTTCCACCCTTTACCAAGTATATATGTGCATTAATTAAATAAGAGATATTGTGATATCCCAATATATCCATGTCTCAACATGGAACAACCTGCAACTGCAACTAGCAACGCTATAAGAGGGGCTGAGCAAAGCGGTAACATAGCCAAACAATGGTTTGGTGGGATGGTGAAAAAGGTCAGAGGCTGTTTCATGGCATATAGGGAGGCTTGATAACAAGTGGTAGGAAGCGCGACATAGCGATAGCATCGAGACAACTAGCATAGCAATGATAGTAGTGAGATCCAGGGTAAAGGTCATCTTGCCTGAAATCCCGCTAGGAAGAAGAATGAGTCCATGAAGAAGACGAACAGGCGTAGACGAACCAAGCGTAGTCGAACGAATCCTCACGATCGCAACGAAACAAGAACTATCGAGAAGAAGCACAACCGGAAAGAAGCAAACAACAAGGTAAACACACAACACATAAACATGGCATGATGCTCAGCCAAGTATGATGCAAGACATGGCTATATGATGATACTCATGGCAAGAGATGGAGCATACAAGAACATCACATGCAAGCAAGTTTAAATGAGGCCGGAAACAACATATAACAATTCCGGTAAGTCCTCATATGCAAATTTCGAAATTGGTCCAGATCTGAATAACACATCATGTTCAAGTTGTTAAACAACAAGTTAAAATGCACCATGATGATCTACACGGTTTTCTAGTCAAGTTATATATAAGGTTCATTTAATTCGGAGCTACGGCCTAGAAGATATGAGCAAAACAAGTTAAACACGTCATTAATGCAAAATGCATACAAACATTAAGCTCACATGCTCAAAACATGGATGAAACAAGATATTATGAAACTAAATGCAATTCTAAGCAAGTTTCATATAGAACATGATCAAAACGGAGCAACGGTTGAACACATACACTCCAAACAAGTTACAACAACAATCTACCCAAAACAGCAAATAGGTACTTTGCAATCATCAAAACAACATGCTACAGGAAATATATGAACACAAACTTGATATGCACTCAAAGTACAGATAACATAATTCAAATATAATTAAGGTTCAAGTTCATAGGCATCAAGATTAATTCAAGATGATCAATGCAAAAAGCAACTTCATAACACAGACTATGACGGTGAAAAATAGGGCATATGCATGAGCAGAGTTAATATGATGACATGTTGGACGCCAGAAACAAAGATACTATAGCAAATATACATAGCAACCAAGGGCATTGCATCAAAGTACACATAATAAAGAGCAAATAACATCGAGGAATTATATGCATATTACTCATGGATTAGTGGGAACCATCAAGACAAGTTTGAATGTTGTAACAATTTCAGCAAGTGTAGAACATTAACATCATCATAGCATGTTTGCAAGCTTGGAACATAGGTCATATTAAGTCCAAAACTATCAACCATGGCATGTGGACAAATTACTCAAATCATGATTCAATTCATGTAATTTGAGCATCTCCAAAAGAGGCAGAGATTAATTAATATCAAGCTCACAACATGGCATCATGAAGTTAAGAGAAAACTGACACATCATTTAGGAAAGTTAATAGCAATGCAAACATATTCTACATGACATATATGATGCATCAAATGGAATGGAATGATATATAGCAATATATACATCAAAACATGTCAAATAAGCATCTCCAGATTATCCACGGATTTGATGGTAGTATCAAGTAAACATAGCAACATGATATAACAGATTCAGACTTGGCAGAACATTAACAGCAAGTAGCCCAGTTCACAAGATTGATGCACTCACCAAAGGGCATATCAGAATAAATGGATTGCACCACTGCAAATATGGCACGATTATGCTCCTAAAACATGTATATATGATGCTCAAAACAAATTCACACAAAAAGATATAAAAAAGACAAATAGGCAAGTTATAACAATTTTCAGCATTTAACATCAACAAGCACTTTTGAAATAGGGATTAACATGTCAAGATGCACCCTAACATGAATTAAAAGCACACGAACATGTAGAGAACTCTGAGCTGAGAATTTGATTATCAATATCATCACCATAGGAAAAATAGGGACAATGTAACAACACTCACAAGATGCTTACATGATGTTAACAGGCAACAGATTTTAGCAGTTTATATCACTTGCCAGTTTTGCAACGATGATTAAGGCATCAAGCTGAAGATTAAAACGAATGCAAATGCAGCCATAATGTATAGCATCAAGATATTAACATTTTGACATATCATGCATGGAGAACGAAGCAATATGCACAAAGTTACACCCAAAATAATAATGCAACATAATGCTGAAATCTAGGGACTTAGCAGAAATAGACCCGAGGGAAAAGTTGGACGGGACGGTGTGGGGACGGGTCCAGCCATTTTGATGGAGGGTCGGGGTGAACCAGGACGATGGCGTCCAGGCGGGAGCTCGAGGCCGGCCGACAGCGGTCTCGGGGCTCGGGGCGGAGCCGAGATGATGAGGTGGGGCGAGGCAAAGCGACGAAGCCTGGCCTGGGGGTCACCGACGAGCTCTAGGCGGCGGAGCAGGCGACACGCGCAGGGAGGCGCTCTGGCGGCAGCGGCAGCCGGCGAGGTCGGAGGCGGGGCGATGCGCCAGGGACGGCGAAGTGCGGTGCGGGCGCCTCGGGCCCAGATCGGCCCGGGGCGGGCCACAGATGGGCCGACCGGGCCTGGGCGATGCAGAGCGGGCAGGGGACGCGGGGAGGCTACGTGGAGGCCTCTGGTTGGCCGTGGCAGTGGTGGAGGCGACGTGGCGCACCCGGATTTGTCCGAGGCTTCATTTTCGGACCCTTGGATCACGATCCAACAGTTCCGAACGCGAGGGGGTTAGGCTGGACCTAGGAGGTGTTAGTGGGCTGTGTTTAGATGGGCTAGGCTTAGAAGAGAGAAGAGGAGGGCAGCCCGACAACAGTTTCGGAGACCGAAACGTCTGACATTTAAACCCACTATATCGCGGCTATATGTTTAGCGGGTGGACTATCAAACGGACTTCGAATGCGACGAAATTTGGCAGGTGGTTTACCTACACTATAATAAGACTGCATGCCAATTTTCACCCCATTACAAGAACATTTTTATGCCACTTATGAAATAATATTTCGGAGGTGCCGCGGGTGCGTGCGAGTGTGGTCTGGGCTCAAAACGGACAACGAAGAGAATTGGGAGACCCGAACGGATGCAAGTTTTGAAAACATGCAAATGAAATGCACATGATGACATGGCAAAGTGCAACACGCAAGCGAATAAGTAGAAGACACCTAGCGCATCGGTCTCGGGGCATTACAACTCTCCTCCACTAACAGAAGATCTCGTCCCGAGATCTTAGGAACGAGACAGAAGAGAAAGAGGAAGAGGTGAAGTAATAACGCAAGAGAGAGGATGAACAAAGTTGAGAGCACTTGGTAGAAAAGAGGAACGATGATTATGACGAGAATCAAAGGCTTAAGGAGTAAGATAGACTATGAAACCACTCCGATTAGAACAAGGTAGAGAAGGAGTAAGAACGAAAGAATTTGGGCAGCACTCCAGTTGAAAATTGAAGGAATAGAACATGAACTTCACAAGATGGGATGACACTTGACGAGATGAACAACACAATGCCTCCAGAAGAATTGAAATAATGGAATGAAAAGAACTGATTAGAGAAGAACAACTTCGACCACGAATGAATTTGATAGCATCCTTAGAAGGAAGGATTGAACAGAGTTGTTGAGAAAATCAACAATAAAAGAATAAGCTTGTTGTCGACTTATGGAAAAACATCTCAAAACTTGAGGTGAAATTATGCCACAACCAAATGCTTGAATAGCTGAGAAGAACGAAGAAATACAAAACTCCGCTTCAAAAGAATACATATAATTAATTGCACTTTGTGACGCAAGAAGGAAGATACTTGAGCTGCTCCACAAGAATCTTGGCGGATTTGAAGAATGGATTAAATCATGAAGAACCACCATGAAGAACTCCGGTGACGGAAGGATGAAGAGATACAAATGAAGAATGCAAAGACTAAGATTAAAGCCTTGTAGTGATTTGGATAGAGGTTCCGACGAGATGGCTGAGGAAACTTGAACTCCGGGAAAGAAAGACGAACAACTTAGAACCAAGAAATTATTCATCATGAATAATCTCTGAAGGAAGGAATTACTTGACCACGATGAAATAAGAATAAGAATTATGTTATGCTTATCCTCATCAAATTTAACTGATGACAAACCGATTTGGCATGCAACTTATTCCTCTTGAAAAGGATTGAGGAGTGACATAGCGCAAACTTGAGAAGGTCTTACTGAACCGCCGGTAGGATTGGAAAGAACAAATGAATTGATATGATAAGAATGGATGAGAAAATCTTAAATGAACCACCATAAGAATTTGCAAATGAACAAGAAAGGAGAATGAATCGCCGATATGAATTAGAAGACAAAGATAGATACTTAAGGGAATTTAGAGACAAGAGAACGAAAAGATTGCGAACTGATTAAAGAATACTTGATCGGAGCACCGGAAGAATATGGAGACGAACGAAGAGGCATCAATTTCAAATAATAGGAGAATGAAGCTGAAAAATCAAAACGAAGAAATCTTCTAGAATGATGGCCTTTGAATGATCTAGAAAGTAAAACAACTTCTAAAATGCTCCGGATGGGTAAGATAAGAATTACTGACAATAGAATAATTCAAGAGGATAACATGAAGCTAGAACCACGAATCCTCGAGAGAACGGGCAAGATTTCGGAAGAACTCTTCTTTGGTCTTCAAATGTAGAGAATGACAACTAGAACCGTCACCAAAATTGTTGAGACGCTCCGGAAGAATGAAAAAGAGTAAAGGTTGAGCGGAAGATGAAAAAGATTTGAAAGCGATATCGAAGGAGGCGTCTGACTGATGAATTCATCCTTACGTCACACTTTGAGAAGGATTTGAAAATAACTTCGGAAGAATTAGAAGTGTCAGGTAAGATCATTGGAAAACACCTGTGGGTTATGGCCCACTAAAAAGAAGCACCGTTGGACAGGATTGTCGAATGAGAAATGATGCACCGGAATGATTGAAAGACTTGAATGAGGTGACAACCTCAAATGGAACGAACTAGTCTTGATTGAAACACGAATCTTCGAGATAACTTCAGCACTTGGGGGCAATAGAATAGTGAGAGACGAACGAGGAAGAGGAAACATTTGATCCAAGGGAAAGAATGTGATCAACACCGAATACTTGAATTGAATCCACCAGAAAAGAAAACGAGACGAAAAATGATGAACTAGACAAGAATTCACCAGTTGAAGGAAATGAGAGAGAGTCTGACGAACTAGAATCCGCCGGTTGAAACAATTAAGGAAAGAATGAAGAGGCTCCGCACGAATGAGGTTGATGCCTGAATAGGGACACAAACTTCGGAAAGAAAAGGGGTGGGAGAGCGGGAAAAACAAAGGCAACTTGGAAGGGGGAATCGATGAATAACTTGGAGAGAAAAGCACCGATTGAGATAATTGAAGAAAGAATGTAGAGGCTTCGCCCGAGTAGGACGGATACTCAATTACGGACTCTGGCTCCAAGAAGAAAAAGGGGTGGGAGGGTGGGAAAAGAAAGACAACTGAGGACGGGGAAAACAACGACGTTGAGAAAGAACTAGGGATTGATGTTGCAAAAGATGAAGAGGATCGAATCAACTCGAAAGAGAAGTTCACCGGTCGAACCAAGGATGGACAACAAACGAATACACATGCATGACCCTAAAGAAAAATTTGAATGGGAAGAGTAGAATGATCAAAGCACCTACATCAAGATTCCTCACCAGAGCGATGAAGGGGCAAAGGAGTAAAAAGAATTCCTACTCTCCGATATAACTAGACTCCGACATAGTTTTCTTCTAGACTCGACAACATCCAAACTATGATCAAACAAGGTGGCTCCTATGGTCGGTCGAGGCTCTGATACTAACTTGTCACGCCCAACATGCCATCCTATCTGAGAGGAACTCGAAGGTCCCACGAAGGATAGAGCCGCATATTGAAGACGCTTTTGCAAGATGGATATCATTACATCGTACCATTACAAAAGGGATGGGGATACATACAAAAGGCATACAATGCCACATGAATACAACACCATCATACATAAGAGCAACATCCGACTACGGATGAAACACAAACAGAAACTCAAACGACATCCACCCTGCTAGCCCAGGCTGCCGACCAGGAACCTATCCCTCAAACAAAGAAGAAGCAGAAGAAGAACTGCAAAACAAGTAACATCGCTCTCACGTCATGATCATCACATTACCTGTACCTACAACTGTTGTTGTAGTAATCTCTGAGCCATGAGGACTCAGCTGTAAGGGCATATTTATCCCTAAGGTGTTTTGGTGATTGATGACAATGCTTTTGTGGACTAATCGTGTGCATTGAGCTTTTCAGAGATTCATCCTTTGACACGAGATGATTCCCTCCCCTCGGTGTGTTAGTCAAGACTGTGCAACTCTTTCGTTTCTATGTTGGTGGACTAGTTTCATAGGATTCACCGTACTATCAAGAGGGGATCCGCTTTGGTAAGGCTAGGGTGGAATCAACACGTACACATCCTTACAGCACCCGCTGAACCTTCCCACTTCAATGGAGTACTCTTTCCCCTCTCTGTTTGCTTTGTCTGGTCCCAGTGGTAGTACCGCGGGCCACAGCGGTAGTACCGCCCAAGCGCAACAAGCGGTAGTACCACTCCTCAGCGGTAGTACCACTTGGAGCCTTCCGCCGTAGTACCGCTGCGGCTCCATGCTCCTACAACCTCGACTCGAGGGCCCCTTTTCTCGTGTCGAGTTTTGCGGCACTAGCTGCGGCAATAGAGGCGGTAGTACCGCTCCCAAGCGGTAGTACCACCCTTACCACCGCGGTAGTACCGCTCAGGGTCCAGGACCTCGCTCCTTTCCTTTGTGCGGTAGTACCGCTAGGTGGGATGGTAGTACAGCTGGCTCAGCGGTAGTACCGCCCACCCCAGCGGTAGTACCGCTCTCTGCGAGGCTGCTTGGGGGGTAACAGTTGGATTGTTCCCCCCACTACATAAGGGGGTCTTCTTCCCCAAAGTTGACCTACCTCTTCCCCAAAAGCTCCATTGTTGGTCCAAGCTCCATTTTCGCTCGATCTCTCTCCCTAGCCAATCAAACTTGTTGATTTGCTCGGGATAGGTTGAGAAGGCCCCGATCTACACTTCCACCAAGAGAAATTTGATTCCCCCACTAATCCCTAGCGGATCTTGTTACTCTTGGGTGTTTGAGCACCCTAGACGGTTGAGGTCACCGCGGAGCCATAGTCCATTGTGGTGAAGCTTCGTGGTGTTGTTGGGAGCCTCCAATTAAGTTATGGAGATAGCCCCAACCTTGTTTGTAAAGGTTCGGTCGCCGCCTTCATGGGCACCAATAGTGGAATCACAACATCTCGCATTGTGTGAGGGCGTGAGGAGAATACGGTGGCCCTAGTGGCTTCTTGGGGAGCATTGTGCCTCCACACCGCTCTAACGGATACGTACTTCCCTTCAAAAGGAAGGAACTTCGGTAACACATCCTCGACTCCATCGGCTCCACTCTTGGTTATCTCGTGCCTTTACTTGCGCAAGCTTATTTGTGTTGTATCCCTTGCTTGCTTGTGTACTTATTGTTGTTGCATCATATAGGTTGCTCACCTAGTTGCATATTTAGACAACCTACTTTGATGCAAAGTTTATTTCGGTAAAGAAAAGCTAAAAATTGTTAGTTGCCTATTCACCCCCCTCTAGTCAACTATATCGATCCTTTCAATTGGTATCAGAGCCTCGTCTCTTTATTAAGGACTTTGCCGTCCGAAGAGTATGCTTGACGCCGTAGACGGTGGGGAGGAACACTCCGGTGTGAATCCGATCTCGTCTACGGGTGATGGGGAACCACGGTGTCCCGTGAGGAATTCAATGTGGCTTTGGACACATTGAAAACCTCCATGACAACCAAGGTTGAAAGCATGTTTAATAAATTCTTAGAAGGACTTAAACTATCTACCTCGCCGATGAAAGTGGGTGATCCCACTAACAAGGTGACGGATGCTAACTCCGACAAGGGGGAAGCTAATAGTGAAAAGGGTCCTTCTACTAGTGGTAGAAATGGCACCGACATCTTTGCCCATGTGGAACCTCCAACTTATGGAGGACCGATTCCCTCTACTCATTTAAATCATGCCGGCCCTCCTCCTAAGATTGTGAAAAATGGGGACTTTGATTCTTGGGTGTATCACTTCAAGCGTCATTTAAATCATGTGAATACTAATCTTTGGAGAATCATTGAAGAAGGTTTGTATCCACATGACCAAAGCAACTTCACCCTAGAGAAGCCATGGATAATCAATTCAATGAGAATGCTCTCTTCATCATCCAAGATGCTATTCTCCCCAAAGATCTTCCTCATCTTCGACCCTACGCCATGGCCAAAGACGCATGGAATTGCGTTGTGTCTCTCTATCGGGCAAGTGCAAGCATTCAACACTCCAACTATGAAGTGGTGCAAGATGAAGCCGATGAGTTTGCAATGAAAGAAGATGAAGAACCTCGTGAGCTCTTTCAGAGAGTAACCAAACTCGCGGCCTCACTCCAAGATCATGGGAGCAAGGACACATATGACAACTGGATCAAGCGCAAGTTCCTCAAGGCCATGAAGCCCTACAACAAGGCCATGTCCTCCGTCATCCATCAAAGACCGAACTTCCACTCCATGACCTCAAGTGAAGTGTTGGGATGAGTTCGTTGCAATGAGCATTTTGGACAAGACCGCCGACAATGCGGTGCTCTGTTATCAAAGATCAAAGAAGTCCAATCTTGCCTTGAAGGCCAAGGTCATTGTGGAAGAAGAGGAAGAAGAGGAAGATGAGGAGGGCAAACCCGTGGATACAAAGTATGATTATCATGAGCACATGGCTCTTGCTTCAAGGCAATTTTGGAGCAAGAAGAACAGAAGGCCCAAATTCAACAAGAACAACTCAAGTGGCTTCAAGGGCAAGCACCGAGTAAGAACTTGTTACAACTGTGGCAATGTGAGCCACTTCGTTGTGGATTGTCCTTATGAGAAGCGGGAAGACAATGGTGGCAAGCTCATCAGAAAAGACAAAGCCAAGTCCTTCCCCAACAACAACAACTTCCCCAAAAAGACTCCTACTCGAGGGTTGGTGGTTCAAGAAGAATACCGTGAGGATGACGATGATGATGAAGATAGTGAAGCAATGGCCATGGCCTCCGTTGCCATTGCCACAACTCCCCGGGTGTCTCTCTTTGATTCACCCAACGAGAACATCACCGCCAAGTGCCTCATGGCCAAAACCTCTAACAAGGTAACCCCGAACATCAAAACCACCATCATTACTAATCCTTCCTTGAAGGATTGCATTGATGAACATGGGGGGTTGATAACCCACAAGTGTAGGGAATCGCAACAACTTTCGAGGGTAAAGTATTCAACCCAAATTTATTGATTCGACACAAGGGGAGCAAAAGAATATTCTTGAGTATTAGCAGTTGAGTTTTCAATTCAACCACACCTGGATAACTTAGTATCTGCAGCAAAGTATTTAGTAGCAAAGTAGTATGACAATAAAGGTAATGGTGGCAAAATTAAAGATAATAGTTTTTGGGTTTTTGTAGTAATTGTAACAGTAGCAACGGAAAAGTAAATAAGCGAAGAACAATATATGAAAAGTTCGTAGGTAATGGATCAGTGATGGATAATTATGCCGGATGCAATTCCTCATGTAATAGTTATAACATAGGGTGACATAGAACTAGCTCCAGTTCATCAATGTAATGTAGGCATGTATTCCGTAAATAGTCATACGTGCTTATGGAAAAGAACTTGCATGACATCTTTTGTCCTACCCTCCCGTGGCAGCGGGGTCCTAGTGGAAACTAAGGGATATTAAGGCCTCCTTTTAATAGAGAACCGGAACAAAGCATTAGCACATAGTGAATACATGAACTCCTCAAACTACGGTCATCACCGAGAAGTATCCCGATTATTGTCACTTCGGGGTTGTCGGATCATAACACATAATAGGTGACTATAGACTTGCAAGATAGGATCAAGAACACACATATATTCATGAAAACATAATAGGTTCAGATCTGAAATCATGGCACTCGGTCCCTAGTGACAAGCATTAAGCATAGGAAAGTCATAGCAACATCAATCTCAGAACATAGTGGATACTAGGGATCAAACCCTAACAAGACTAACTTGATTACATGGTAAATCTCATCCAACCCATCACTGTCCAGCAAGCCTACGGTGAAATGACTCACGCACGACAGTGAGCATCATGAAACTGGTGATGGAGGATGGTTGATGATGATGACGGCGACAAATCCCCCTCTCCGGAGCCCCGAACGGACTCCAGATCAGCCCTCCCGAGAGAGATTAGGGCTTGGCAGTGGCTCCGTGTCGTAAAACGCGATGAAACTTTCTCCCTATTTTTTTCTCCCCGAACGTGAATATATGGAGTTGGAGTTGCGGTCGATGGAGGTCCAGGGGGCCCACGAGATAGGGGGGCGCGCCCTATAGGGGGGGGCCCTGTCTTGTGGACAGGGTGTGGGTCCCCTGGTGTATTTCTTTTGCCCAGAATATCTTATTAATTCCAAAAATTGCCTCAGTGGATTTTCAGGACATTCCAAGAACTTTTCTTTTCTACACATAAAACAACATCATGGCAGTTCTGCTGAAAACAGTGTCAGTCCGGGTTAGTTTCATTCAAATCATGCAAGTTAGAGTCCAAAACAAGGGCAAACGTGTTTGGAAAAGTAGATACGTTGGAGACGTATCAACTCCACCAAGCTTAAACCTTTGCTTGTCCTCAAGCAATTTAGTTAATAAACTGAAAGTGATAAAGAAAAACTTTTACAATCTCTGTTTGCTCTTGTTGTTGCAAACATGAAAAGCCAGCATTCAAGTTTCAAAAAATATTATGAACTAACCATACTCACAATAACACTTAGGTCTCACAATTACTCATATCAATAGCATAATCAGCTAGTGAGCCATAATAATAAAACTCGGATGACAACACTTTCTCAAAACAATCATAACATGATATAACAAAATGGTATCTTGCTAGCCCTTTCTGAGACTGCAAAACATAAATGCAGAGCACCTTTAAAGATCAAGGACTGACTAAACATTGTAATTCATGGTAAAAGAGATCCAGTCAACTCATACCCAATATAAACCAATAGTAATGAATGCAAATGACAGTGTGCTCTCCACGGGTGCTTTTTAACAAGAAGGGTGATGACTCAACATAAAAGTAAATAGATAAGCCCTTCACAGAGGGAAGCAGGGATTTGTAGAGGTGCCAGAGCTCAATTTTAAAATAGAGATTGAATAACATTTTGAGCGGCATACTTTCACTGTCAACGCAACAACTATGCACTACAAAAAAAAGACACATCCGTGACATTTTGGGCCGAATGAATTTTTTTCTGTCATACACATGACACTTCTATGACGATAATTGTGATAAAACCCAGTATCATCATAGATGTGGTGGGCTCCTACTTCTATGACAAAAAATCATGACAGAAAATGGGCTTTTCGTCCTGGGCGGGCCGGAGACGCAGCTGCATGACATTCTTTGGGCCGTCCATGACGGAAAAAACCATGGTAGAAGCGAGGGGGAGGAAAATTTCGAGGAGTTGCCGGTTATGGTGGGAGGTCGGGGGTGGAGTGATGTGCGTTTCTCTCGTACGTACGCGCGTGTGTGCGAGGCGTTGGCTCTAACTGAAGGCGAGCAAGGCGTTAAGCTCTAACTGAACCCGAGCGATTGCACTGCAGGCTACGCGTTACTGAACCCGAGGGATCGATCGATGGCTGTTAACTGAACCCGATGGAGCGATTCCTTCGCTACTGCTGCTAACTGAAGCTGATCGATGCTGCCTCTGGGATGAACAGTGAGCGTTGTGGGGGGGTTTGGATGAACAGTGAGCGGTGGCGTTGCCTCTGGATGAACAGGAACCCATGGTGTGGAGGGCTAGATGAACAGTAGACGATGGAGGGGTGGCGGTGGAGGGGTGGTTGAATAGTCCCCCATGGTGTGGAGGGCTGGATGAACAGTAGACGGTGGAGGGGTGCCCATGGAGGGGTGCCCGTGGAGGGGTGGAGGGATGCCGGTGGAGTAGCGCGCGGTGGAGGCTGGATGAACAGGAGCCCGTGGAGGCTGGAGGAGGTCGATGGTAGCCCGTGGAGGCTGGAGGAGGTCGATGGTAGCCCGTGGAGGCTGGAGGAGGTCGACGGTGGAGATAAACAGTATCCCGTGGAGTCCCGTTTTGCGGTACGCCACACCCCTCCCCCCGTTTCGACCGTAGCGCTCCAACACAAGTCCGTTTCGTCCGTTTTGCGGTACGCCACACCCCTCCCTATGAACAGGACCCCCGTTTCGACCGTAGCGCTCCAACACAAGTCCGTTTCATCAGTTTTGCGGTACGCCACACCCCTCCCGATCAATAGGACCCCCGTTTCGACCGTAGGAGGTCCGTTTCCTCCGTTTTGCGGTACGCCAGGCCCCTCCCGATCAACAGGACCCCGTTTTGAACGTGGCCGGGTGAACACAAGGCCGTTTCCTCCGTTGTGAGGTACGCCAGGCCTCGTTTCCATCGCATGTTCCGTCCAAGCCCTCCCGATGAACATGACCACGCATTCCGTTCCGACCCAGCCGGTTGGCTCCCCATGAACACGACGACGACGCTGTTTCTCCGTTCCGACCCAGCCATGTACATATGCGCGATAGGCATTAGAGACCCTGCCCGTATGTATGTACGTGGCCGTATTTTTTTTCTTGCACCCTCGCCGTTGTACATACGTGTATATGCTATGTGCGTGCCTCTACTACGACACCTGCGCGCCTCTACATCCACCAGTATATATGTACGTACACGTTCGCGACCAGGATGACAATGGTACGTACGCTTCGACCAGGTGGGTCCCGACTGTCAAGCACTTCCTTGCCTGCGAAGATGTAGCTGGTGGGTCCCAGCAGTCAGGGGGGCGAATCGTTTTTTTTGCCCGGACGCACTTCCTTGCGTGCGAAGATGTAGCTGGTGGGTCCCAGCAGTCAGGGGGGCGAATCGTTTTTTTGCCCGGGCGCACTTCCTTGCGTGCGAAGATGTAGCTGGTGGGTCCCAGCAGTCAGGGGGGCGAATCATTTTTTTTGCCCGGACGCACTTCCTTGCGTGCGAAGGTGCAGCTGGTGGGTCCCAGTAGTCAGGGGGGAAACATTTTTTTCACGAAATATTGTGGCCCGTCCGGTGGGTCCCCGCTATCAGGTGGAGGAATAATTATTTTCCGCGTAATACGGAGGCACTTCCTTGCTACGGCCGTGGACCCAGCTGTCAGCCTCTCCACATATAATCCATGTCCGATGGAAGTCGTTCCTTGACCATGTTGACCACGCCGCGCCGAGAGCACCAGTGCGGTGGACGACGACGAGGCCTAGGAAGGGGACGACGGGGAGCCAGGGAAGACGCGGCAGTGGAAGCCCGCGCGGAGAGGAGTACGAGGGTTCACTGGTTCGGCTGCGGTGTGAGGCTGCTGTCGCCGCATGGCCTGGCCAGCGGTGGAAATAGTAGGGGGCGGTGAGGCCTCCGCGGCAGCACATCCGACCACAGGAAGCAGGAGCATGCGGCACGACCGGCGCTGCTTTGGGCGGCTGGAGCAAGAAGACCAGAGGTTGAAGAAGCACTACGACCGTTGGATGGACATCGTACGGTCACTGGAGCTAGAATCGTTTATATTGACTAAGTTGACAAAGCCCTTCGTCTCCGTTAACTTAGTAGGCCCACAAGTCAGCCTCCCACCAAGGTGGGTCCCAGCTAGTAGGGGGGTATTCATTTTTTTGTGCGTAATAAGGAGGCACTTCTGGTGGGTCTGAGCTGACAGCAGGGGGAACATTTTTTTTCACGAAATACGGTGGCCCGTCGGGTGGGTCCCAGCAGTAAGGGGCAAACGTTTTTTTCACGAAATACTGGTGGCCCGTCCGGTGGGTCCCTGCTGTCAGGTGGAGGAATAATTATTTTCCACATAATAAGGAGGCACTTCCTTGCGGCTGCCGTGGACCCAGCTGTCAGCCTCTTCACGTACAGTATTCTTCCCATGGAATTCGGTCTTTGACCACATTGACCACGCCGCGCCGAGAGCACCACGGCGGTGGACGACGGCGAGGCCTAGGAAGGGGACGACGCGGAGCCGGGGAAGACGCGGAAGTGGATGCCCACGCGGAGAGGAGTACGAGGGTTCACTGGTTCGGCTGCGCTGCCGTCGCCGCAGAATAACAGGGGGTGTGGGTGAGTGGAGTGGAGGGATGGCCTAGCCAGTGGTGGGAGTAGTATGGAGGCGGTGAGGCCTCCGCGGCAGCACAGCCGGCCACGGGAGGCAGGAGCAGGCGGCACGACCGGCGCTTCTTTGGGCGGTTGGAGCAAGAATACCAGAGGTTGAAGAAGCACTACGGCCGTTGGATGGACATCGTACGATCGCTAGAGCTAGAATCATTCATATTGACTAAGTTGACAAAGCCCTCCATCCCCGTCAACTTAGTAGGCCCACAAGTCAGCTTCCCACCAAGGTGAGTCCCAGCTAGCAGGGGGAGTATTCATTTTTTTGTGTGTAATAAAGAGGCACTTCCGGTGGGTCCGAGCTGACAGCGGGGGGAACGTTTTTTTTTCACGAAATACGGTGGCCCGTCCGGTGGGTACCAGCAGTCAGGGGGGAAACATTTTTTTCGCGAAATAAGGTGGCCCATCCGGCGGGTCCCTGCTATCAGGTGGAGGAATAATTATTTTGCACGTAATAAGGAGGCACTTCCTTGCGGCCGCCGTGGACCCAGCTGTCAGGCTCTCCATGTATAGTACTCTTCCAATGGAAGTCGGTCGTTGACCACGTTGACCACGCCGCGCCGAGAGCACCAGGGCGGTGGACGACGGCGATGCCTAGGAAGGGGATGGCACGGAGCTGGGGAAGACACAACAGCGGAAGCCCGCGCGGAGAGGAGTACAAGGGTTCACTGGTTCGGCTGCGGTGTGAGGCTGCCGTCGCCGCAGAATAACAGGGTGTGTGGGTGAGTGGAGGAATGGCCTGGCCAGCGGTGGGAGTAGTATGGGGGCGATGAGGCCTCCGCGGCAGCACAGCCGGTCACGGGAGGCAGGAGCAGGCGGCACGACTGGCGCTGCTTTGGGCGGCTGGACCAAGAAGACTAGAGGTTGAAGAAGCACTACGGCCGTTGGATGGACATCGTACGGTCACTGAAGCTAGAATCGTTTATTTGACTAAGTTGACAAAGCCCTTGGTACGCTCCAACTTAGTAGGCCCACAGGTCAACCAGGCCCGGTCCTGACATTTCGGGGGCCCAGGGCAAGATAACAAAAAGGGGCCCTAAAGCCATATAAATATATATGTTTTTTTCTATTTCAGTTACAAATTACTACTCATTTTACACTACAATTTATAATTTATGTTGCTTTGTCATCTCAACTATTCAAAAAATAGGGCACATAAAAGTTGCTCACACTTTTCAATCAATACATTTTTTAACTCTTTTCAACCGATACTTATTTTTTTATTAGGTGAATTCGTTACACTTCTCTACAACTCAAATTTTTATAATCCTATAATATTCCGCTAAGTTGTTCTTCAACAGTAACTAAAGCTAGTTCCTCAATCACTAGCCGAAGTGCTTACTTTATTTCTGAGGAAGCACTAGAAGACTTTTTCTAGGACTCAATCAACTCATATGCATGTTTTTTCTTATCTTTGTTGGATGGATTCTTTTCAATTAATTAAAAGCGATACAAGATGTTAAGGACACTACTAATTATATATACAAGAAATAGGCATGGAGCAAGGTAGCTTGATGGCTAGAAAATAGAAATTGCAAGCTTTTGCTGCTCCTTACGAGTCACGAACAGAAATCCTAATTTCCCTTTTCTGTTCCCAAAAAATACAGAAATTGGAGTGTGTGAGAGAGATATGTACGAAAATTGAAACTTCATGAACCCAACAATCATACTAGTGTGTATAAAAAGAAGAGGTGGTTGATGAAATCTTGAAAATCGCATTACCTTCCTCCAGTAATCGCGTCCAGCAGCCAAAAATCACAAATAGACGATGCGGTGACATGACGTTGAACTTGGCATTGGCATGGCTGATTTGTTGCCAATTTTGGAAGAGAAGAAATAGAAAGACGAGAACACCATTAGTGCCAGGCAAGGCCAGAATTAACGGTCTGTTACAGTTCTTTCCATTTTTGATTAAGAGCTAATTAGCCAATCTGTTACATGGGAAAGAATTCTTTCCTAAACATCAAACACGTAAAAATCAATCAATCGATCTGCCGCATGGAAATAATTCCTTACTTTTTTCAGAATCAGGGGCGATCTGTCAATACGGGAAAGAATTATTCCCAAAAAATTACAATTCTTTCCTAAACATCACACACATCCATCGAGGGCCCCTTCCTACGTGGGGGCCCGGGGCGGCCGCCCCCCTGCCCCCCCTCAGGGCCGGCCCTGAGGTCAGCCTCCGAAACGGTGCACCCCAGATGTCAGGGGGAGGAATCATTTTTTGGGCGGCCAAAGCTAAGAATACCCGAGTTTGAAGAAGAAGCACGACATCCGTTGGATAGACATCCAACGGCCACTACTGCTAGAACCATGTGTTGACTATAATAAGTTGACAAAGCCTCGCATACGCGTCAACTTATTTTTTTAGGGGACGCGTCACTTAGTAGGCCCACAAGTGTGTGGCAGAGAACTTATAGCCCATTTGCGTTTTGTAAGAATGTACAGCCCATTTTTGAATTCTAATGGAATTTACAACAACCCATTTGCAGTTTGTTAAAAGTACAACCCATTTTCTACCTAGGACAACGATTAATAATTTCAACCAACCGTTGAAGACAAAATTCAATAAAATTTCCCACAATTTGATGGGATCCAAAATATTTTTATCCTGAAATTTCTATTCAGATTAAATATAAATTTGTATTACGTATAAATCCAACGAAACATTGCGCGCGCAACAATGAAAATTTAAGTTTTTCAAAATCTATAAATAATATTTTATAAACTAATTTTGTGTTTGGTGCATTTTTTAGAGTTACTGCGCCGTTTTTATAATTACATCCCATTTATTATTTCTAAAGCCCATTTTCCTGTTAAGCCTAATGCATCCCTCCTAGAAAAGATTTGCAGCACAGCGGGGCGGAGAATAACAAGTTGACCTTGCCTGGGTATTCCTCAAAAAGACGTATAGCTGGGCTAGCCATTTTCATCTTGAAAAAAGTAGTATCTGGGCTGGATATCTGGCCTGGGCTAGACGGGCCACAGCCCACCCAGTTAATATCCTGCTTTCCTCTGAACAACAACGAAATCATCGCCAAGAAAAACTCTGCAGTGCTCATGCCTCAAAAACACAAAAACTGCTCGAGCTGCTTGGTCCCAGCTATCGGCCGCACCTTGTGCAATTCTCTCGTTTATATTGACTACATAGGTTGACAATGGTGTGGGACCGTGATGTCAGAAAACCAGGAGAAAGCAAAAAAATATAGTTGTACATAATAAGGAGGCACTTGCGTACGTACGGCTATGGCCCTAGTGGGTCCTTAGTGTCATCCAGTCAAAATAAAGTCATCTCCTAAATCCTCATGTTCGTTGACCATGTTAACAATGCTCGGCGCCACAGCGAGCGCAACAACTCGAAGGACAACGGAGAGGGCCTCGCGGGGCCTATGGAGGTCTGATACAGCGCCCGCTGCTCATTCAGGAAGCCAGGATCATCATACACCTATGAGCACCTTCGAGAAACTGAGACGACATGAAACGGTAAGGCCGCGCTTGGGAGCTCTGGTTTATTTCAAACCTGTATTAACATACAAGTGTAATTAACTTGTCATCGGAAGGCCCGAGGTCTGTAAGTAAAACCGGCGGGTTACGCGTGTAATTTGAGAGACCAGTGTATATTTTACGAGCATTGCTATATGGACGACATTACCAGACGATACATGCATGACATGCGTATCATGCCATCCATGGGCAAGGCTGAAACAGTAGCTAATGGCTGGATTAGCAATTGTCCGAGTGTCGTTCAGTGTTTTTATCGTGTGTGAAGTACTTCCGATATTTTACTAGTCGAAATCGACCAACCAAGCGCCTTCGCCCGAGACCATCTGCTTTAATTTACAAGCGTCAGTTTTACAAGCGGTTTTGGTTGGAAAACGATGATCCAATCACGGCCTAATATCATGAGTTGGTCGAAAGATCATATGGTTTCACGTCTAACCTACCCGATATGTCGTATAGGCTATGAATGAAACATCAGACGATGAACTTCTTACGCACGGAAACAATAGAAGAGGATGATCTTCTTAACAAGCAAATCATTAGCATTAGATCGACATGCAAAACAATACGAAGCCTTGTTCTCAGGAGGCACGGTGAACAGCTCGTGATGCCGCATGCCACAACATTCCAAGCTCAACTTTGCAATCAAACACAAGGCCTGGCATTACATAGACAATATTCAGAACAAACTCTTAACACAGGAATATCTCAGCAGAGTAACTATTTACTTCTAAACTGAACACAGGAATAGGAAAAAACACTCAACGCTGCTCACAGCAAGGGCGTCCCACTCAAAAATATCAAATGCATGTCTTCTGGCTAACATCAATGAGCAAATTTTGACAAGGTTTTCCAATTCCAATATATTAAACTAACGTCTTCTTGCTAACATCAATGAGCAAATTTTGATAAGGTTTTCGAATTCCAATATATTAAACTAACGTCTTCTTGCTAACATCAATGATTAAACTTTGACAAGCTTTTCCCATTCAAAATATGTAATGCCTATGATCGTGTCCTGTCTTAGCTTCTTGTACTTGTTTGGGCACTTTTTCCCAGGGCACTCCACGTGTTGTTAAATTGCCAATGGTCTTTGTAGACTAGTCATGTCACCGGTGTCTAATAATACTCTGTAAAGCTTCTCGGTCATTCCTTCTGTAATGTACCGCATCCAGTGACTGCTTCTTTCTGCAAAGTGGAACGACCAACTGGACCCAGTAACGCATCAGTTTGCCTTGGACACATTGGCTCCTTTTGTGCAGTTCAACTAAAATTGAAGTCAGAATAAAACCGAGCTTTAATTTTGATAGACCTGTAAGCAACAATAGGTATAAGGGAAATAATTACTGAGAAATAACGATTGATGACTTGTCTTAATGGGAAACAAAGAGGGAGAGGAGCAATTCTCCATCAGTGTGATTCATTCATATTGACTAAGACATTATCTTAACAATGCCTTGGTTCAACATGTATAAAGAACGACAAAGCAGAAAAGTACCATTCCTAAAACAATGCAACCGATTCATTTTTAAAGAGACATTATCTTAACAATACCTTGGTTAAACATGTAGAAAGAACTACAAAGCAGGATAGTACAATTCCTAACAAGTGTTGCAGTTTTGAACTAAGATTCAGTAGTTAATTAATTCTGAGAGTGGCATTGCTTAATTTTACCAGCGGCATTAGATTAATGAAAAGCTTAAACAGTTCCAGGGGAGAGTGGGCGCAATAACAATATGTGCTTCCATCTACTTATAAAGGGGGTGATGCAGAGTTTGTTGTAACAAAGCAACAAGCATCATGTCTGGGTTGGTACCATTTTTGTTCACTACTTAATGGGAAAAGACAGCAATACAATAGCTTCAATTCAACATTTATTTAAAACAGTACCAATACAAATAGCACAACATCTCAAAGCACACTGCACAATCATGTGGATGAAGGCCTGTACTGACCTTTCATGAGAACACCAGGATAAAATACGAATCTGCTAACACGAATAGGAAATCCAATCTCATTTTGTGTAGTTGCACTAAAATCAAGCAAAGTGTTTCATGTAGCGAAGCAAAATGTCGCAATAGCAACAAGTTGAATAGATATCATGTGGTAGAGACCAAGATTTGAAACAACTCGACAGGAACACTGGAAACAAATCTCGATCTCCTTTTGTGCAGTTCCACCAAAATTAAGCAAAGTCACCGGTGTGACGTTCAAGTTGAACTGCACAAAACACTCTTAAAACATAAGTGTTTCGAGTAGCGAAGTAAAATGTCGCAATGGCAACAAGTTGAATCGATACCCCTGTTTTAACAGAGGCAAAAAAGGAAACAATTACTTGCCGATAATGGAGGATGAAACAAACGGTGACAGAAAGAAGCATCTAACTTATCTTGGATGGAAAACAAAGTAGGATAGTAGCATTTCTAAAACAGTAGCATTGATTCATATTAATAGAGACACTCTCTTGAAACAACATTCATTAAAAAATGTAATTTACTTTTAACAGTGGCATTGCTTCAATTTTCCGGCGGCATTCTTAGATTAACAACAGCAAAATAGCTGTATGGGACATGCTAGCACCATGTGCGTCCACACGTATAAATGGGTGATGCAGAGTATGTAGCCAAGCAGCATATCTGTGTTGGTTATTTGTTCTCTTTGATCTTTTTTCCTATCTGAGGGCAGCAAATCTAGTCCTGCACAAACTACCCCCCCCCAGTTTCTTTCCCTTTTCAACAAAGAGATCGGTTCCTTACAGATGTGTGTACTGGGTTACCCCCTTTTTCCCTTTTCGACCAACAAAGCGGCTGGATAGCCAGTCTATACTACTTTTCCTCCCTCCTTTCCTCATTGAACCACGTCCTAGATTCATGCTCCACCCCACCGCACCTTTCTTTCCTCTTTGAACCAAGACCTAGATTCGACTACAGATCGAAAAAGATCCACATGCAGCTAGAGCAACGACGGTTTCAAAGAAACTTATACCTTAGGGTCGTCGGGATGTGGCAAGGCGTGCGGCGGGAGTCCGGATCTGCCCACACTACGTACGACATCAAGGAAGAAGGGGTCGTTGGCCCTCCCGCACAGGCGCTGGGTGAAAGAGAACAGCGCAACCGGCAGTGGATTGCCTCCCTCGCCGAAGGCGATAGAGTTAACACTGCACCTCCTCCCCTTCCCGGTGCGATGGGATACGGACGCCTCCTTCACTAGCTGTGAGGAGGGAGAGAGACAAGAGGCCAACGCAATCTTGTTTAGATCTGGTGAAGAGAAGGTGAGAGACTGTGAATATAGCAAACCCTAGCAAATGAACGCTAAGCCTCCAGCGTGTAACATATATGTATTGCGGCGAGCGTGTGGAGGGTGCAAACCCTAGCGAACAAGCGCTGAGGCTCCCGTTTATATATATACTCCCTCTGTAAACTAATATAAGAGTGTTTAGATTACTAAAGTAGTGATCTAAACACTCTTATATTAGTTGACGGAGGGAGTACTAATGTAGTACGGACTGAGCTCCGGTGCCTTCACTCCATCTGCTTTTGGCTGTATGACAGGTGAGCCAGCCACATTTTGGGCCCACCTATCATAAACCCAAAGGCAGGTGTACTAAGTTAATGAAGCTGCGTCCATATAGTACTCTTGTGTGTATACGACTAATATATAGTGGAGTGGTTTTCTTATTCTCTCCATAACAATCGTTTTAAATTGTGTAAGTACGAAACGAAACTCTTTATTTAATGTACAGAGGGAGTACTACTTCCAATGAACTAACGATCCATGCCCACGCGTCCTGGTCGCACTTCCTGTCCTTCACGTGTGGTACACTACCCTCCCTTAAGTGAACAACCACACATGCGCCAAATTATCGGAAACATGTGAGAGTGTGTACAAATAAAGAATTTTAATTTCAATTATCGGAAAGGTTTGAGAGTATTACAAAGTTTGACTTCAGTCAAATCTAATATGCGGAGTAAATAAAAATGGAGGGCTACTACGTCCATCCGGGTTTTTAGTCCACACCATTTTTTAAAATCAAAGTTAATAGCTGGACAAATAAAATTACAGGGGAGCTGAAGACAAAGTTGTGAGAAGGCTTAAAAATCAATACAAAACTTATGCTCACCAATGTCGATCCTTCTTCAAGGAAACATTTGGTTCATAGCCAATTGTGTGATAAAATTGCAACAACGTGAAAGACGACTGCGTCTCCAACGCAACCAAGGTGAACTGACGAAGGATATCATCTTTGTGCGTAACATGCAAAGAGCACTGATGGAAGACATCTTGTTTTTCATTGAAAATCGATCAGCTTCACCAGCCGACGCAACCATGAGGCGCGACCATGAGCATCGATAGGTCATCGTGGTGATGCATCATCCATTTGGCATCAAGTTTGGGTGAGGCACCTATGAAGTTCGACAAATCCTCACTGTGGTCTATTTCTTCTCAGTAATCAAGCTCGAGGAAGGAAGAACCACGTGGCAGAGGACAGTGAGGCAGAACAAGAATGGCCATCCAATTTTGGGCAGTTCCACTAAAATTGAGGAAGACATGCCCGGGTATGGAGACACGCATCACTGTTTCCAAAAATATAAAAAAGGGTTAATGAAAAGTACACCAACAAACAGAAGCATCATAATTATATCTTGATGGGAACTAAACCAGGATACCCGAGAAAAAAAGCATTTCTTCATTTAACCAGTGATAGTACTACCACCATATGGACAATGACCGCACAACCACCATGTACTTTTTGTCGAAACAACATGTATACCTCCACCGAGGCATAAATCAGGACAACTTTTCGAGTGGCATTTCCTCTATAATAGTACTAGTAGGTGATGGTGGACCAGCCGAAGAACCCTAGCTACTATGCATGGGGAGCTGGGGATTAGTCGCATAGAAGAAAACCCACACGCAGCAACCTGGGGAGCTGGACCAGTACAAGAAGTTATACCTCAGGTGGGCGAGATATCGTTTAGGCGGGCGGGCGGGATCTGCCCACACGATGGCAGCGAACAAGGGCGTGGAGGATCTTCGTCCGCGCCAGCGCCGGCTCCGAGAGGACGGTGCGCATCGGCTCCCCCGTCGCCAACGGCGACAACATCAACGCTGCACCTCCTCACCTCCCACAGCAGACGGGATTCGGCCGGATCTGTGACCACCGGTGAGGAGAGAGATAGACTGGACACTATCATCTTGTTTTGATATGGAGAGGGTGAGACAGCGAGACGCGAGAAACTCTATCAAACAAGAGGCTATAATGGAGTAAACAAATCTCTCCATAGCAGTGCTTTTAAATGGAATACGCGCGTTCTCGGAAAAAAGAAACGAAAACTGGCGGACAATTTTTTAAGGGTCTGTCTAGGACACATCTAGATGTGACATAGTTATGTCACATCTAAGTTGATTTCCACTCTGTTTGTGGTCTATTTTTTTGTCCTAGGTTTTTTTGTTTCTTGTTGCTACATTATATACTTGTGGGAGCTTAGATGTGATATCCTTAAATAACATCTAGATGTGAATTGGACAAACTGATTTTCTAATGTACCAAGAAAGAAAACTCGATCAAAAACACGCCCCCGCTTCCAGGTCGCGAGAGTCGTCGCGCACACACACATAGACATAGACATGCATATCCGTGTTTACGTAAAATTCCATTTCCATTTCCATCTCCAATCATATTTGTCCAACTGGCACATTATTTATGTTGTTAATTATATACGCAGCAATATTAACGTACATCATCTCTTGTTTGCGCACGTCCGGACCGCTGCCACGGCCGGTCCTGACCAACCCGAACCCTCTTCATCACCCGCGCGTGCTTCCCGCCCGAAACGGTCAGTGCCGCATTCATGCCCGTCCAGAGCGGACATGTCCTCTCACTGGCGCCGACATTGAAGCGGCGCGCCGGCCGAGAGAGCGTCGCTCGCGCCGCTTCCGGGTGCACGCGGCTGCTCCGCGTTCAAAGGTCGCAATAGCCGGCTACAACATGCATGTAAAAAGTTTTTGGGAGTCCGTGCTACAGCTAGCTGTCCTTCCCCAACTCGTCAATCTCTTCAAGTAGTGCTAGTAGTACTCCATGGCGCGATCCATCGACAAGCAGGCGGGAAAGTTATTGTATACTTGGTTTGCAGTGAGTGGCATGCCGAGCGACCGTGTCGGGTCGAGCCGTGGAGGAGGATGGGACACGAACACGACAGACGTGATTTACTGTGTGATTTGACTACTCCTTAGTGGCCCCTACACGTACTCCCCCTACGTGTATGCAACAGTCACATGTACACATGGACGCAAAAACGCGCGTGACGCCCTAATGCATGCATGTCCGAGTACACGACGGAACACACACGGTCACGCTAAGTGCTCAACCTACACGTGCATGCACACACATACTCAGTCAGGGTGAGCTAGTGACCGTATAAACACCAGAAAATATATATATTGAGCGCAATGAGCGTATTATGAAGTCCACTGACGTATTTTTACAAATATATAGTGACAGACAATGTATTTATCTTGTTTGAAATTAATACATATTAACCAGAGAGGAGGCAGTATGGACTAGCATTACTTGTGCGCGGTGGCTCACAGGACAAGGAGAAACTTCTGACTAATGCAAGCTCTCCCTCGCTCAGGCGGTGGACGTGCAACAGTTAATTCGGTGTCAGATTGCCAGAAGCATACACTATACTACTAGTGCTACTATTGTTCGACTTCCTGAATAGGCAAACAGCCAAGCGCAAAGTTTACTAATATAGTCTATAAAGGTACGTACTATACTAGTACTAGGAACCGGATGGAGGAGCGTCTGCACTCTTATTATAATTTTAAAATGTGATAAAGCAATCTTCAACACATTTGGTTATCTTCGAGGGTTCTCGCATGTGATAATGGAAGTTGATTGCATGGAACACTCGCCACAATTCTCGCTTAATTCTGGCTCATATCCTATTAAAAATAGTAGCGCTCGGTAATATTTCCTCTTTTTTTGTTATTCAGCATGTAAATAGGTCAGCAAACCTTGCGACGCATCTTCGTGCGAACCGTGCTTGCTGCACTTTGAATGTGGCCGAGAGCTGGCTTGATGAAACACCTCGCTTCCTACTTCTTTTTTTGCAGGGTACCTCGCTTCCTAGTGACCAGTGTCTTGGCTCTCCTAAGAATGCTTATATATGAATAAATATCTCTCATTTACCCGCAAAAAGGATTGATCCATATTAACCGGAAAGGAGGGAGTATGGACTAGCACTACTTTTTGGTGTGTCCCGTCAACTCGCATAACGAGGAGAAGCTTGCAGGACAAGGTGAAGCTCGCTTACGCCTTTTGACTAATGCAACCTACCCTCGGTGGACATGCATCAGTCCATTCAGTGTCAGATTGTCAGAGGCATGCACTATAGTACCCAACATGCGGAGTACCATCATTGTTCGACTTCACGAAGAGGCTAAGAGCCAAGCGCAGTAGTACGAGTAGTACTACTACTAGAACCGCATGGTGGAGCATTTGTACTCTTATTTATTTTTATCTCTGATAAAGTACACGTTTATTCCGAAGAAGGGCGGAAAACGGCAGCCCAACATGCAGTGGCAGAGCTTGAAACCAAAAACTGGGCGGGCCGGGCAGGCTAATCTGAAGGGAATTTCTCTTGAGCTGGCCATCACTTCATGCAAAGTGTGAGTGTTTTTCTCTTAGGCTGGGCGGGCCATGGCCACCTTTTGCCCTCACGTAGCTCCGCCACTGCCAACATGTAATGAATTATATCGATCAACCAACCATGCTCGAATATATCTTGGCCTCCATGCGAACCCGTCTGTGTGTTCTCGCCCCTCGTCTCTCTCAAGGAACGGCGGGTTGGCTCTTTGCTGTCAATTGAGATCGGTTTGCTCACACTCCTGTCCCACATGTCAGTGATATGCCAAGAGGAGGTGCGTTGACCGACTGGCCATACGTGTACTTGGTTTTGAACCTTCATACTACTCCTCCCTCCATCACAGTTTACAGGGCGCGCTTCATTATGATGCATTTCTCTCAATGCATTTCCACCACCAGAGAGACTTTAGACGTGTTTGGTTTAATGCTCAATTAATTAGGGCATGGTATTCGCAATCAAGTCCACAATTTTCTCCCCATGTAACTACGGAATGGAGTAAGTGCATGCATGTGTGTACCCGGGGTGGAAGCACTGCATGCATGTGTGTACGCATTATTCCCTCTACTAGTAATAGACGCCGTGTTATAACTACGAATGCTATTTTTCAGGCCGATCGCTAGTCGCCTTGGTCGCACAGATCTTTTTTCTTTTTCTGAAGCGCGCTGTATAAAGGGAACGACTTGTGTAGAATCTGAGCTTGCTGTACAAAAATAGAAAAAGACATCCTGGACCACTAGATTGGAGATCAATGGTACAGATTTAGGTGGAGGGATCTCGGCCCACTTAATGTAGACTTTACAGAAAACCCCCTCTGACAGTTAGACATGAAATAGGACATTTTGCATTATGCACCTCAAGTCTTCGTGAAATAAAACTATTTTCAGACATGAACTGTGCTGATGCCCATCTCTTAGTTTGAAACAACTGGTCTCATATAAAATCTGAGCAAATATTTACTGCGCAAAATCCAGACACATTTATGTTACACCACTAACTTTTCAAGAGAGTTGAACATCTTGGTCACTAAGAAACAACCGTATATATAACAAATATTTGAGCACATGGGATAATAAGCCATCCCGGATCAGGTAGAATCACACGTACATGTCAAACTGGAAATATAGCAACCTAAGGATTGAAATTATAGCTGCTCGGCAAGCATTTTAGTACATGAGAACACATCACGAAGAGGCAAGTAGAACCACGCATACATGTCAAACTGGAAGTAGAGCAAATTAAGGACTGAAATTATCAGTGCTCAGAAAGCATTTGAGTACTTGGGTACATGAGGCATACAGATCATTTTTAGTACATGGCCGACAAGACCAAGTGGTAAAGACTAAAATTATCATCGCCCAACAAGCATCTTGCTGGTACAAGACCAAAAATATTTGTCGTTTTGCCTCGTGTTAGTGCTTCCTAGCAATCGAGCTTCCTGCTGGGAAAGAGATGACAACCTCCATGGGCTCTCATACACTTGATCAGCTCGATCTACCTAGGTGAACACACAAGTAAATAGGGGTCAGTCAACAACATATACCAAATAGCATATCTTGAGAAGAGAGACAGTCGTTCTATATGTCCAGATTCATTCAGCACTCCAACCTAGGAAACATAATAGAAAACACAACAGCACAGGAAAATATAAATGAACAAGATGCCAGATAGGCTCATGTCATGGATGAAGGATTAGTACTAAATCATATACTCCTTGCTGTAGCGATACCATAGGTCAGTAAAATTGAAGGCACACACATCTCTGGTAAATTATCTATGTATGCCTAATCGTTTCAATCAACCTAGTTGAGCGGTCATAGCAAGACAAATAAGTGGTAGTCTTCGAAGCAAGAAGAAGCACAAACCTCTATTGTTTTGTCGTTTGTTTCTTACAACATGTTCTTGCATCATGAAACACCATTTCCTTACAAATGCTGCATTTGCGCGTGACTTTTTGATGAATTCCAGGCCTTCTCTTCTCACCAGATCCACTCCTCACACCATCCCTATGCCCCTTTATTCTAGAGCATGTGCCCCTTGCATTGATATCCTAAGGTGTGAGGATGGTAACATGCTTTGGAATGATGCTCCCAATACACGACTCCTCATTTTCTTGTGTATTGCATGGTACAGCCGAAACTAGTTGGGCTAAACCCAACTCAATGCTACACAAACTATTGTGCAGGAATTCAATTCCTTCCATGGAGCGTTTGGAATTTCGTATGAGATCTTCTAGCTTATCCCTCACAGAAACTATCTTCCTTTTCACAGTAATGTCAATCGGATCTATTAAATTTTCTTCAAGAATATTCCCTTCCCCATCATAGACAATGTCCCTGGGAAATAGGAAAAAAAATCACATCATGTGAGTCAAGGTAGATTAATGTATCTACATCTACATGATAATAAATATACATTTTGCAAATTTTCTGCCATCGCTTAAGAATATAAAGGCTTGGCAATTCATTTATTTTTGCACCCCTCAATACCCTGATAATGTGACGACACACAATTCCCTTGGACTCAAAAAGCTTGCAAGAACATTTAGCACTCATGGATGTTGTGTCATAACACACTTCTCTAATCTTCTTGTATTGATCGCTGACAAACATGATTTTAATTCCCTCACGATTTTCTGTCTGCTGAACATCACAATCATCTCTGGCAGCAAGCACCTGAGCCTAAAACAATTCAAAAACCTCATGTCTGAATAGTGCTCTGCCTTGTCTCTCTATTTCCCATGATGTCAACAACTCACTTGTTGTGTATTCACTTGTGTTATCAGCCATTAGCTCACTTTGCCTTTGAGCTTTCAAAGCAGTGTCAAATCTAAGCCAAAACTCAACAAAGGTAAGCTTGCGACGGATGAAACGTTTAAAAAATGAATTTGCACTCTCTGAAATAGAAGTTGTCCTGAGTAGACCAGCTAAGTGAATGTCCATGAAATAAGCTGGTATCCATGTCGCACGAAGCCTATACCTTTTGGCGAACCATTCGTGCTCCTCCAACTAAAACTCTGTGATGAAAGACTGCCATCTATCCTCAAATTCAGCAGGTGTTTCAGAATTCCACACACAATATTTTAGCCTATCATAGAACACAAGGTTATTCCTCAACTCCGGACGTACCTTCCCTGGAACCTTTTCCATAATGTGCCACATGCACAATCGATGTGTCGTATTTGCTAGAGTTTTTCCAATTGCATTTTTCATCTTAACACATTCATCAGTTATGATCACTCTAGGCGCAACCGCACCCATTGCTCTAAGAAATGACCTGAACAACCAAGTATAGGATTCTTCTATCTCATGAAGTAGAAACCCCGCCCCAAACAAGACACTTCGCATATGATGGTTTACTCCAGTGAAGGGCGCAAACGTGTATTCATGTTGGTTAGTGCTGTATGTCGAATCAAAAGATATGACATCGCTGAAATGCCCATAGTTTTTCCTACTTGATGCATCCGTCCAGAATAAATGAATCAATGTACCACAACATATCAACTTGTTCCATTTGCTTCAGCTAATTGGAAAGTTGTCTAGCAGCGATCCACCAAGCTGTTGGAATAAACAAACTTGTCCATAGAGAATAGTTGTTTGTTTCCTATTGTAGTCCTAGTGATTAGATTAGGGAAGTAACCGGTTTGAAATAGATTCAGTGTTGTACAAGTTGGCCGCACGGGCGCATATATATCCATGCATTAGCATATGTATCTTTTCATGGAGAGAGAGAGAAAAAATAGCCACTGTGTCTCATGTGTATGCGTTTTGGCTTGCCACTGAAGAATCACCAGAATAGCTAGATTTGCTAGTGTATTGCTTCCGGCTAGAAACCGGTTAGCATTTATGTACAGTTGGTGCGCTGCTTATGGTAGCAATACACAATACCATAATTATGTCATAGCACTAATCAACATGCTGCGTCTGAGTAAAATAAGAATCCAACAAACATAAGCATCACCCCAGAATGGATCTGCTTCTACTGTACTCAAGCTGTTGTTCATTGTTCTTCTGTTGGCAATACACAATACCCAACAACTAAATGGATAGATTCGACAATAACAGGTAGAAAGAATAAAAAACTATAGAGATGTACTACCAATCTCATAGCTAATAAAAATTAAACATTTATATTTACCTGAAGAACGAAGAACTGTGGTGGGGTGGCCTGTTCGGAGAACCAGAAGCGGCCGGCCGGGAAGGAGGCGAGGATCCACGACCTCCGAGAGCTAGTGCTGAATCACGAGAGGGAGTGGGGGTGGGGGGTGGAGGAGGACGGCCGCGAGCTGATCTGGGAGCCTGAGAGTGGGGAGGAGGTAAGGAATCTGATCTAATCTGCCTCAAACTGCGCCACCAGCGACGAAACGGTTATGAGCCATTGGAGAGGAGATGGATCAGCATCTTTGCTGCACGAGCCCGCCCGGCTTGGCTCTGGATCTGAGCTGCCGCCGCTGCCGGCCTTGCCGCTGAGGAATTTTTGATCCTGTGCCCTCGTTGTGTAAGGATTTGGTAGAGACTAGGGAGGGCAGCGAAAGCAAATTTGCTTGTAGCGCTGGACCTTTTTGCAAATTTTGTGCAAAGATCCCTCTATCCAGACCTGTGCCATCAATCTCTCATCCAACGGCCCAACATCATTTCTTCTATTTTTGTACAGCAAGCTCAGATTCTACACAAGTCGTTCCCCTGTATAAACAGTGACGAATGGAGTAGTATGAGCGGATTCAAAGAAGAGCGTATTGATGGTTGCTTCTTCAGAGCAACTTACAGTGGGAAAGGTGGGGCTTACGATTTGACTGCTCATTACTCACTATTAATGCGGCGCAACGACCAGGCTGAGTCTCCCATGCGGTTGTGCACTACCCCCTCGGTTCTTAAATATACTCCGGAGTATATTTGTCTTTCTAGAGATTTCAACGAGTGACTACTCAAATATTTGTCTTTTTAGAGATTTCAAATGGACAGGCACATACGGATGTATATACATATTTTAGAGTGTAGATTCTCTCATTTTGCTCCGTATGTAGTCACTTGTTGAAATCTCTAGAAAGACGAATAGAATATTTAGGAACGGAGGGAGTACACATACGAAGCAAAATGAGTGAATCTACACTCTAAAATATGCCCGTTTGAAATTTGTAAAAAGACAAATATTTAGGAATGAAGGAGTATAATTTTGTGCATGGCACATGGACCCGGATGATGAAGAGGCTTTTGGCAATGCTATCAAGCTTCCATTTGTTTACATAATTGACATACTATACAAATAATTTTCCAGCGAGACATGAAATTGTACAATGGTGTGAGCTTTCATCTTCTGTTTCGCGTGTCTTGCCATCGATGCTCTTTCGGAAACAATAAAAAACTAACTTCCTTGCTAATGCATGTCAATTATTAGCAGATCAAAGCTAATAATTACATCACAACTGAAGACAGAGTTGTGAGAAGGTGTTAAATTAAAATTGATCCATGCTTTCATTGGCAGCAACATCCCCCCAGCTCTGTCTAAATCAACAAGGCATGTTGGGAAAAAAAGTAGCTGTCTGGAGTATGCAACATTCCGATCATTTTGTGCAGTTCCACTAAAATAGAGCTGAGCGTCCCTGTTCCAAAGATATTAAGTGTGATTACGATAATAGAGGACTGCTGATGAAACAATAAACACATAAATAGAAGCCGGTCACCTTTGCAGTCTCTTTTAAGACTAACTAGTTGGAGAAGATTAGGCTCGGAGTTGGATGAGGAGGATAGAGCAAAACTAATCTCCCTTTGTGTAGTCGCACTGAAATGTAGAGACGTTGCCCATGTGACATTTTAGTACAACTGCACAAAACACTCTTAAGAAAAAAGTGATTTGTGCAGTTCACCAAAAGGTCGCAATAGCAATGAGGTGAAATGGATAGCCCTGTTTGCAAAAAAGAGGTAGAAAGGAAACAATTACTGGCCAATAACAGTTGATGAAACATGCGACGACAAAAAAGAAGCATATTCCTTTCCCTAAGGGAAGATAACAACACGGTTGTGTTTGTCTAAAACGGTGTGAGGACGAGAATGCAATATGGAAAGTACGCTGGACGAGCTACGTTTTGGGCAAAGAACTATGGAAGATCCATGCAGCGACGTGGGAAGACGGGCAGTGGAGCAAGGCCGGAGGGGATACCTGGAGGTCATCGGGATGTAACTAGGTGAGCGGCGACGGGCGGAATCTGCGAGCAGGTGGCATAGGCCCTGCTACGCCGGAGCTTGGTTAGAGAGAACGGCGTAGACCACAGATCGGGACGTGCTGCCTCGGCGCCGTCGAACGGAGAAACGATGCACTTCCTCCCTTTCCCCCGGCGGACGGGTTGCGGCCGGATCAGTGACCAATGGTGAGAGAGAGAGAGGCCACCGCACTCCCTTTCCCCCGGTAGACGGGATGCGGTCGGATCAATGACCAATGGTGAGAGAGAGAGAGGCCACCGCAACCTTGTGTGAGATACTCTAAAGAGCGACAAACCAGGCACGCAAGGCTCCATAATATATAGTGAGCGGACTACCTTTTTCTCCATAAAAATCATTTATATTCTGTCTACGTGCCATTGAGCGCTATAACTTTATTTAAAAATAACGCGGCAATGCGTCAAGTCGAACTTTGTTTCGTGTAGGTGTGGTACACGATCTCCCTAGGTAAACAACCGCTACAGGCGTTCAAATTAGCATGTGGGCTGCCATTTCGTAAAGAAATGAGCTCCATCATGTACCCGCGCGGGTGTGGCTAGGCACGATGCGTGAGTACGTGCACGGTGCACCTATTCTCTTCTTGTATACGTACACCACCTACGTGGGGTTGTGTGAGAGAGATACAAACCTAGAGAGATATAGTGTGTGGGTTCTTGAGATTTTTTTTGGGGGGGGGGGTTCAATCATAAAATGTAACATATGCAATGTGTGTGAAATAGAGTCCTAGATATAACATATATATAGAGGGGGTGATCCATGAGAAGAGAGTGGAGGTATCACCGGCTTGAGGTGTCCATAGAATCGAAAAGAGGGATGATGTGTGTGCGTGTGCGCGCGATCGATAAAGAGTGCCATCGAATTTGTGTGTGCCCACATCAAAGATATAGAGTGGCTGGCCTACTGGAACGTGAGAGGGGACATGTGCAGTTTGTCTCTGTGGCATGGATACCTACCTGTAGCGCTCAACTATCAGTGTGTGGTGGGGGAAGAGGGAGGCCCAATTAACTATAGAGGTACAATGGCTGGTATATGTGTGGAGGAGGAGAGAGGACTACCTCATGTATTAAGGAGATCGATCGGCATCCATGCATATGTGCATGAGAGGAATAAGGTTGGGAGAGAGACAGAGCTAGAGTGTTGGAGGGGGTGGTAGTGGAGTTGCTTCTAACAAATGGTGGGATAGGCTTGCTAGACAAATGAAGGGCACGCCCGCAATATCAATAAGAGAGGAGATGGCTGCTTGTTATGTGTGCACGTGCGTTTGAGAGACGGGTTAGGAGGCATGCACGAATGATGAGGGGGGACGATGTGGCTGTGGTAAGCAGACATAACTACATAGGAAGATCAATCGCCCTTTGTTAGAGAAAGGAGAAGGAAACAAGAACTATCGAGAAGAAGCACAACCGGAAAGAAGCAAACAACAAGGTAAACACACAACACATAAACATGGCATGATGCTCAGCCAAGTATGATGCAAGACAAGGCTATATGATGATACTCATGGTAAGAGATGGAGCATACAAGAACATCACATGCAAGCAAGTTTAAATGAGGCCGGAAACAACATATAACAATTCTGGTAAGTCCTCATATGCAAATTTCGAAATTGGTCGAGATCTGAATAACACATCATGTTCAAGTTGTTAAACAACAAGTTAAAATGCACCATGATGATCAACATGGTTTTCTAGTCAAGTTATATATAAGGTTCATTTAATTCGGAGCTACGGCCTAGAAGATATGAGCAAAACAAGTTAAACACGTCATTAATGCAAAATGCATACAAACATTAAGCTCACATGCTCAAAACATGAATGAAACAAGATATTATGAAACTAAATGCAATTCTAAGCAAGTTTCATATAGAACATGATCAAAACAGAGCAACGGTTCAACACATACACTCCAAACAAGTTACAACAACAATCTACCCAAAACAGCAAATAGGTACTTTGCAATCATCAAAACAACATGCTACTGGAAAGATATGAACACAAACTTGATATGCACTCAAAGTACAGATAACATAATTCAAATATAATTAAGGTTCAGGTTCATAGGCATCAAGATTAATTCAAGATGATCAATGCAAAAAGCAACTTCATAACACAGACTATGATGGTGAAAAACAGGGCATATGCATGAGCAGAGTTAATATGATGACATGTTGGAGGCTAGAAACAAAGATACTACAGCAAATATACATAGCAACCAAGGGCATTGCATCAAAGTACACATAATAAAGAGCAAATAACATCGAGGAATTATATGCATATTACTCATGGATTAGTGGGAACCATCAAGACAAGTTTGAATGTTGTAATAGTTTCAGCAAGTGTAGAACATCAACATCATCATAGCATGTTTGCAAGCTTGGAACGTAGGTCATATTAAGTCCAAAACTATCAACCATGGCATGTGGACAAATTACTCAAATCATGATTCAATTCATGTAATTTGAGCATCTCCAAAAGAGGCAGAGATTAATTAATATCAAGCTCACAACATGGCATCATGAAGTTAAGAGAAAACTGGCACATCATTTAGGAAAGTTAATAGCAATGCAAACATATGCTACATGACATATATGATGCATCAAATGGAATGGAATGATATATAGCAATATATACATCAAAACATGTCAAATAAGCATCTCCAGATTATCCACGGATTTGATGGTAGTATCAAGTAAACATAGCACATGATATAATAGATTCAGACTTGGCAGAACATTAACAGCAAGTAGCCCACTTCACAAGATTGATGCACTCACCAAAGGGCATATCAGAATAAATGGATTGCACCACTGCAAATATGGCACGATTATGCTCCTAAAACATGTATATATGATGCTCAAAACGAAATCACACAAAAAGATATAAAAAGACAAATATGCAAGTTATAACAATTTTCAGCATTTAACATCAACAAGCACTTTTGCAACAGGGATTAACATGTCAAGATGCACCCTAACATGAATTAAAAGTACACGAACATGTAGAGAACTCTGAGCTAAGAATTTGATTATCAATATCATCACCATAGGATCAATAGGGACAATGTAACAACACTCACAAGATGCTTACATGATGTTAACAGGTAGCAGATTTCAGCAGTTTATCACCTGCCAGTTTTGCAACGATGATTAAGGCATCAAGCTGAAGAGTAAAACGAATGCAAATGCAGCCATAATGTATAGCATCAAGATATTAACATTTTGACATATCATGCATGGAGAACGAAGTAATATGCACAAAGTTACACCCAAAACAATAATGCAACATAATGCTGAAATCTAGGGACTTAGCAGAAATAGACCTCAGGGAAAAATTGGACGGGACGGTGCGGGGACGGGTCCAGCCATTTGGATGGAGGGTCGGGGTGAACCGGGATGACAGCGTCCAGGCGGGAGCTCGAGGCCGGCCGGCAGCGGTCTCAGGGCTCGGGGCGGAGCCGAGATGATGAGGTGGGGCGAGGCGAAGCGACGGAGCCTGGCCTGGGGGTCGCCGACGAGCTCTAGGCGGCGGAGCGGGCGACGCGCGCGGGGAGACGCTCTGGGGGCAGCGGCAGCCGGCGAGGTCGGAGGCGGGGCGATGCGTCAGGGACGGGCGAAGTGCGGTGCGGGCGCCTCGGGCTCAGATCGGCCCGGGGCAAGCCACAGATGGGCCGACCGGGCCTGGGCGACGCAGAGCAGGTAGGGGACGCGGGGAGGCTGCGTGGAGGCCTCTGGTTGGCCGTGGCGGTGGTGGAGGCGACGTGGCGCACCCGGATTTGTTCGGGGCTTCATTTTCGAACCCTCGGATCACGATCCAACGGTTCCGAACACGATAGGGTTAGGCTGGGCCTAGGAGGTGTTAGTGGGCTGTGTTTAGATGGGCTAGGCTTAGAAGAGAGAAGAGGAGGGCAGCCCGGCAACAGTTTCGGAGACCGAAACGTCTGACATTTAAACCCACTATATCGCGGCTATATGTTTAGCGGTTGGACTATCAAACGGACTTCGAATGCGACGAAATTTGGCAGGCGGTCTACCTACACTATAATAAGACTGCATGCCAATTTTCACCCCATTACAAGAACATTTTTATGCCACTTATGAAATAATATTTCGGAGGTGCCGCGGGTGCGTGCGAGTGTGGTCTGGGCTCAAAACGGACAACAAAGAGAATTGGGAGACCCGAACGGATGCAAGTTTTGAAAACATGCAAATGAAATGCACATGATGACATGGCAAAGTGCAACACGCAAGTGAATAACTAGAGAACACCTAGCGCATCGGTCTTGGGGCGTTACAACTCTCCTCCACTAACAGAAGATCTCGTCCCGAGATCTTAGGAACGAGACAGAAGAGAAAGAGGAAGAGGTGAAGTAATAACGCAAGAGAGAGGATGAACAAAGTTGAGAGCACTCGGTAGAAAAGAGGAACGATGATTATGACGAGAATAAAAGGCTTAAGGAGTAAGATAGACTATGAAACCAGTCCGATTAGAACAAGGTAGAGAAGGAGTAAGAACGAAAGAATTTGGGTAGCACTCCAGTTGAAAATTGAAGGAATAGAACATGAACTTCACAAAATGGATGACACTTGACGAGATGAACAACACAATGCCTCCGGAAGAATTGAAATAATGGAATGAAAAGAACTGATAAGAGAAGAACAACTTCGAACATGAATGAATTCGATAGCATCCTTAGAAGGAAGGATTGAACAGAGTTGTTGAGAAAATCAACAACAAAAGAATAAGCTTGTTGTGGACTTATGGAAAAACATCTCAAAACTTAAGGTGAAATTATGCCACAACCAAATGCTTGAATAGACGAGAAGAACGAAGAAATATAAAACTCGGCTTCAAAAGAATATATAGAATTAATTGCACTTTGCAACGCAAGAAGAAAGATACTTGAGCTGCTCCACAAGAATCTTGGCGGATTTGAAGAATGGATTAAATCATGAAGAACCACCATGAAGAACTCCGGTGATGGAAGGATGAAGAGATACAAATGAAGAATGGAAAGACTAAGATTAAAGCCTTGTAGTGATTTGGATAGAGGTTCCGACGATATGGCTGAGGAAACTTGAACTCCGGGAAAGAAAGACGAACAACTTAGAACCGAGAAATTATTCATCATGATTAATCTCTAAAGGAAGGAATTACTTGACCACGATGAAATAAGAATAAGAATTATGTTATGCTTATCCTCATCAAATTTAACTGATGACAAACCGATTTGGCATGCAACTTATTCCTCTTGAAAAGGATTGAGGAGTGACATAGCGCAAACTTGAGAAGGTCTTACTGAACCACCGGTAGGATTGGAAAGAACAAATGAATTGATATGATAAGAACGGATGAGAAAATCTTAAATGAACCACCGTAAGAATTTGCAAATGAACAAGAAAGGAGAATGAATCGCTGATATGAATTAGAAGACAAAGATAGATACTTAAGGGAATTTAGAGAAAAGAGAACGAAAAGATTGCGAACTGATTAAAGAATACTTGATCGAAGCACCGGAAGAATATGGAGACGAACGAAGAGGCATCAATTTCAAATAATAGGAGAACGAAGCTGAAAACTCAGAACGAAGAAATCTTCTAGAATGATGACCTCCGAATGATCTAGAAAGTAAAACAACTTCTGAAATGCTCCGGATGGGTAAGATAAGAATTACTGACAATAGAATAATTCGAGAGGATAACATGAAGCTAGAACCACGAATCCTCAAGAGAACGGGTAAGATTTAGGAAGAACTCTTCTTCGGTCTTCAAATGTAGAGAATGACAACTAGAACCGTCACCAAAATTGTTGAGACGCTCCGGAAGAATGAAAAGAGTAAAGGTCGAGCGGAAGATGAAAATGATTTGAAAGCGATATCGAAGGAGGTGTCTGACTGATGAATTCATCCTTACGTCACACTTTGAGAAGGATTTGAAAATAACTTCAGAAGAATTAGAAGTGTCAGGTAAGATCCTTGGAAAACACCTGTGGGTTAGGGCCCACTGAAAAGAAGCACCGTTGGACCGGATTGTCGAATGAGAAATGATGCACCGGAATGATTGAAAGACTTGAATGAGGTGACAACCTCAAATGGAACGAACTAGTCTTGATTGAAACACGAATCTTCGAGATAACTTCAACACTTGGGGGCAATAGAATAGTGAGAGACGAACGAGGAAGAGGAAACATTTGAGCCGAGGGAAAGAATATGATCAACACCGAATACTTGAATTGAATCCACCAGAAAAGAAAACGAGACGAACAATGATGAACTAGACAAGAATTCACCAGTTGAAGGAAATGAGAGAGAGTCGGACGAACTAGAATCCACCGGTTGAAATAATTAAGGAAAGAATGAAGAGGCTCCGCACGAATGAGATTGATGCCTGAATAGGGACACAAACTTTGGAAAGAAAAGGGGTAGGAGAGCGCGAAAAACAAAGGCAACTTGGAAGGGGGAATCGACGAATAACTTGGAGAGAAAAGCACCGATTGAGATAATTGAAGAAAGAATGTAGAGGCTTCGCCCGAGTAGGATGGATACTCAATTACGAACTCCGGCTCCAAGAAGAAAAAGGGGTGGGCGGGTGGGAAAAGAAAGACAACTGAGGACGGGGAAAACAACGACGTTGAGAAAGAACTAAGGATTGATGTTGCAAAAGATGAAGAGGATCGAATCAACTCGAAAGAGAAGTTCACCGGTCGAACAAAGGATGGATAACAAATGAAGACACATGCATGACCCTAAAGAAAATTTTGAATGGGAAGAGTAGAATGATCAAAGCACCTATGTAAAGATTCCTCACTAGAGCGACGAAGGGGCAAAGGAGTAAAAAGAATTCCTACTCTCCGATATAACTAGACTCCGAAATAGTTTTCTTGTAGACTCGACAACGTCAAAACTATGATCAAACAAGGTGGCTCCTATGGTCGGTCGAGGCTCTGATACTAACTTGTCACGCCCAACATGCCATCCTATCTGAGAGGAACTCGAAGGTCCCACGAAGGATAGAGCCGCATATTGAAGACGCTTTTGCAAGATGGATATCATTACATCGTACCATTACATAAGGGATGGGGATACATACAAAAGGCATACAATGCCACATGAATACAACAACATCATACATAAGAGCAACATCCGACTACGGATGAAACACAAACAGAAACTCAAACGACATCCACCTTGCTAGCCCAGGCTGCCGACCAGGAACCTATCCCTCAAACAAAGAAGAAGCAGAAGAAGAACTGCAAAACAAGTAACATCGCTCTCACGTCATGATCATCACATTACCTGTACCTGCAACTGTTGTTGTAGTAATCTCTGAGCCATGAGGACTCAGCTGTAAGGGCATATTTATCCCTAAGGTGTTTTGGTGATTGATGACAATGCTTTTTTGGACTAATCGTGTGCGTTGAGCTTTTCAGAGATTCATCCTTTGACACGAGATGATTCCCTCCCCTCGATGTGTTACTCAAGACGGTGCAACTCTTTCGTTTCTATGTTGGTGGACTAGTTTCGTAGGAGTCACCGTACTATCAAGAGGGGATCCTCTTTGGTAAGGCTAGGGTGGAATCAACACGTACACATCCTTATCGCACCCGCTGAACCTTCCCACTTCAATGGAGTACTCTTTCCCCTCTCTGTTTGCTTTGTCTGGTCCTAGTGGTAGTACCGTGGGCCACAGCGGTAGTACCGCCCAAGCGCAACAAGCGGTAGTACCGCTCCTCAGCGGTAGTACCACTTGAAGCCTTCCGCCGTAGTACCGCTGCGGCTCCATGCTCCTACAGCCTCGACTCGAGGGCCCCTTTTCTCGTGTCGCGTTTTGCGGCACTAGCTGCGGCAGTAGAGGCGGTAGTACCGCTCCCAAGCGGTAGTACCACCCTTACCACCGCGGTAGTACCGCTCAGGGTCTAGGACCTTGCTCCTTTCCTTTGCGCGGCAGTACCGCTAGGTGGGATGGTAGTACCGCTGGCTCAGCGGTAGTACCGCCCACCCCAGCGGTAGTACCGCTCTGTGCGAGGCTGCTTGGGGGGTAATAGTTGGATTGTTCCCCCCACTATATAAGGGGGTCTTCTTCCCCAAAGTTGACCTAGCTCTTCCCCAAAAGCTCCATTGTTGCTCCAAGCTCCATTTTCGCCCGATCTCTCTCCCTAGCCAATCAAACTTGTTGATTTTCTCGGGATAGGTTGAGAACGCCCCGATCCACACTTCCACCAAGAGAAATTTGATTCCCCCACTAATCCCTAGCGGATCTTGTTACTCTTGGGTGTTTGAGCACCCTAGACGGTTGAGGTCACCGCGGAGCCATACTCCATTGTGGTGAAGCTTCATGGTGTCGTTGGGAGCCTCCAATTAAGTTATGGAGATAGCCCCAACCTTGTTTGTAAAGGTTCGGTCGCCGCCTTCACGGGCACCAATAGTGGAATCACAGCATCTCGCATTGTGTGAGGGCGTGAGGAGAATACGGTGGCCCTAGTGGCTTCTTGGGGAGCATTGTGCCTCTACACCGCTCTAACAGATACGTACTTCCCTTCAAAAGGAAGGAACTTCGATACGCATCCTCGTCTCCATCGTCTCCACTCTTGGTTATCTTGTGCCTTTACTTGCGCAAGCTTATTTGTGTTGTATCCCTTGCTTGCTTGTGTACTTATTGTTATTGCATCATATAGGTTGCTCACCTAGTTGCATATTTAGACAACCTACTTTGATGCAAAGTTTATTTTGGTAAAGAAAAGCTAAAAATTGTTAGTTGCCTATTCACCCCCCTCTAGTCAACTATATCGATCCTTTCAATTGGTATCAGAGCCTTGTCTCTTTATTAAGGACTTTGCCGTCCGAAGAGTATGCTTGACGCCGTAGACGGTGGGGAGGAACACTCCGGTGTGAATCCGATCTCGTCTACGGGTGATGGGGAACCACGGTGTCCCGTGAGGAATTCAATGTGGCTTTGGACACATTGAAAACCTCCATGACAACCAAGGTTGAAAGCATGTTTAATAAATTCTTAGAAGGACTTAAACTATCTACCTCGCCGATGAAAGTGGGTGATCCCACTAACAAGGTGACGGATGCTAACTCCGACAAGGGGGAAGCTAATAGTGAAAAGGGTCCTTCTACTAGTGGTAGAAATGGCACCGACATCTTTGCCCATGTGGAACCTCCAACTTATGGAGGACCGATTCCCTCTACTCATTTAAATCATGCCGGCCCTCCTCCTAAGATTGTGAAAAATGGGGACTTTGATTCTTGGGTGTATCACTTCAAGCGTCATTTAAATCATGTGAATACTAATCTTTGGAGAATCATTGAAGAAGGTTTGTATCCACATGACCAAAGCAACTTCACCCTAGAGAAGCCATGGATAATCAATTCAATGAGAATGCTCTCTTCATCATCCAAGATGCTATTCTCCCCGAAGATCTTCCTCATCTTCGACCCTACGGATGACAATTGGACCAAGCGCAAGTTCCTCAAGGCCATGAAGCCCTACAACAAGGCCATGTCCCCCGTCATCCGTCAAAGACCGAACTTCCACTCCATGACCTCAAGTGAAGTGTTGGGATGAGTTCGTTGCAATGAGCATTTTGGACAAGACCGCCGACAACGCGGTGCTCTGTTCTCAAAGATCAAAGAAGTCCAATCTTGCCTTGAAGGCCAAGGTCATTGTGGAAGAAGAGGAATAAGAGGAAGATGAGGAGGGCAATCCCGAGGATACAAAGTATGATTATCATGAGCACATGGCTCTTGCTTCAAGGCAATTTTGGAGCAAGAAGAACAGAAGTCCCAAATTCAACAAGAACAACTCAAGTGGCTTCAAGGGCAAGCAACGAGTAAGAACTTGTTACAACTGTGGCAATGTGAGCCACTTCGTTGTGGATTGTCCTTACGAGAAGCGGGAAGACAATGGTGGCAAGCTCATCAAAAAAGACAAAGCCAAGTCCTTCCCCAACAAGAACAACTTCACCAAAAAGACTCCTACTCGAGGGTTGGTGGTTCAAGAAGAATACCAGGATGATGATGATGATGATGAAGATAGTGAAGCAATGGCCATGGCCTCCGTTGCCATTGCCACAACTCCCCGGGTGTCTCTCTTCGATTCACCCAACGAGAACATCACCGCCAAGTGCCTCATGGCCAAAACCTCTAACAAGGTAACCCCCAACATCAAAACCACCATCATTACTAATCCCTCCTTAACGGATTGCATTGATGAACATGAGGGGTTGATAACCCACAAGTGTAGGGAATCGCAACAGCTTTCGAGGGTAAAGTATTCAACCCAATTTATTGATTCGACACAAGGGGAGCCAAAGAATATTCTTGAGTATTAGCAGTTGAGTTGTCAATTCAACCACACCTAGATAACTTAGTATCTGCAGCAAAGTATTTAGTAGCAAAGTAGTATGACAATAAAGGTAATGGTGGCAAAATTAAAGATAATAGTTTTTGGTTTTTGTAGTAATTGTAACAGTAGCAACGGAAAAGTAAATAAGCGAAGAACAATATATGAAAAGCTCGTAGGTAATGGATCAGTGATGGATAATTATGCCGGATGCGATTCCTCATGTAATAGTTATAACATAGGGTGACATAGAACTAGCTCCAGTTCATCAATGTAATGTAGGCATGTATTCCGTAAATAGTCATACGTGCTTATGGAAAAGAACTTGCATGACATCTTTTGTCCTACCCTCCCGTGGCAGCGGGGTCCTAGTGGAAACTAAGGGATATTAAGGCCTCCTTTTAATAGAGAACCGGAACAAAGCATTTGCACATAGTGAACACATGAACTCCTCAAACTACGGTCATCACCGAGAAGTATCCCGATTATTGTCACTTCGGGGTTGTCGGATCATAACACATAATAGGTGACTATAGACTTGCAAGATAGGATCAAGAACACACATATATTCATGAAAACGTAATAGGTTCAGATCTGAAATCATGGCACTCGGGCCCTAGTGACAAGCATTAAGCATAGGAAATTCATAGCAACATCAATCTCAGAACATAGTGGATACTAGGGATCAAACCCTAACAAGACTAACTTGATTACATGGTAAATCTCATCCAACCCATCAGTATCCAGCAAGCCTACAGTGGAATGACTCACGCACGGTGGTGAGCATCATGAAAATGGTGATGGAGGATGGTTGATGATGACGACGACGACGAATCCCCCTCTCCGGAGCCCCGAACGGACTCCAGATCAGCCCTCCCGAGAGAGATTAGGGCTTGGCGGCGGCTCCGTGTCGTAAAACGCGATGAAACTTTCTCCCTGATTTTTTTCTCCCCGAACGTGAATATATGGAGTTGGAGTTGCGGTCGATGGAGGTCCAGGGGGCCCATGAGATAGGGGGGCGCGCCCTATAGAGGGGGGCCCTGTCTTGTGGACAAGGTGTGGGTCCCCTGGTGTATTTCTTTTGCCCAGAATATCTTATTAATTCCAAAAAGTGCCTCCGTGGATTTTCAGGACATTCCAAGAACTTTTCTTTTCTACACATAAAACAACATCATGGCTGTTCTGCTGAAAACAGCGTCAGTCTGGGTTAGTTTCATTCAAATCATGCAAGTTAGAGTCCAAAACAAGGGCAAACGTGTTTGGAAAAGTAGATACTTTGAAGACGTATCAACTCCCCCAAGCTTAAACCTTTGCTTGTCCTCAAGCAATTCAGTTGATAAACTGAAAGTGATAAAGAAAAACTTTTACAATCTCTGTTTGCTCTTGTTGTTGCAAACATGAAAAGCCAGCATTCAAGTTTCAAAAAATATTATGAACTAACCATACTCACAATAACACTTAGGTCTCACAATTACTCATATCAATAGCATAATCAGCTAGCGAGCCATAATAATAAAACTCGGATGACAACACTTTCTCAAAACAATCATAACATGATATAACAAAATGGTATCTCGCTAGCCCTTTCTGAGACCGCAAAACATAAATGCAGAGCACCTTTAAAGATCAAGGACTGACTAAACATTGTAATTCATGGTAAAAGAGATCCAGTCAACTCATACCCAATATAAACCAATAGTAATGAATGCAAATGACAGTGTGCTCTCCACGGGTGCTTTTTAACAAGAAGGGTGATGACTCAACATAAAAGTAAATAGATAAGCCCTTCGCAAAGGGAAGCAGGGATTTGTAGAGGTGCCAGAGCTCAATTTTAAAATAGAGATTGAATAACATTTTGAGCAGCATACTTTCACTGTCAACGCAACAACTATGCACTACAAAAAAAGACACATCCGTGACATTTTGGGCCGAATGAATTTTTTTCTGTCATACATATGACACTTCTATGACGATAATTGTGACAAACCCGGTATCATCATAGATGTGGTGGGCTCCTACTTCTATGACAAAAAATCATGACAGAAAATGGGCTTTTCGTCCTGGGCGGGCCGGAGACGCAGCTGCATGACATTCTTTGGGCCGTCCATGACGGAAAAAAACCGTGGTAGAAGCGAGGGGGAGGAAAAATTCGGGGAGTTGCCGGTTATGGTGGGAGGTCGGGGGCGGAGTGATGCGCGTTTCTCTCGTATGTACGCGCGTGTTTGCGAGGCGTTGGCTCTAACTGAAGCCGAGCGAGGCGTTAGGCTCTAACTGAACCCGAGCGATTGCACTGCAGGCTACGCGTTACTGAACCCGAGGGATCGATCGATGGCTGTTAACTGAACCCGATGGAGCGATTCCTTTTCTACTGCTGCTAACTGAAGCCGATCGATGCTGCCTTTGGGATGAATAGTGAGTGTTGCGGGGGGGGGGGTTGGATGAACAGTGAGCAGTGGCGTTGCCTCTGGATGAACAGGAACCCGTGGTGTGGAGGGCTGGATAAACAGTAGATAGTGGAGGGGTGGCCGTGGAGGGGTGGTGGAACAGGACCCCGTGGTGTGGAGGGCTAGATGAACAGTAGATGGTGGAGGGGTGCCCGTGGAGGGGTGGTTGAACAGGACCCCGTGGTGTGGAGGGCTAGATGAACAGTAGACGATGGAGGGGTGCCCGTGGAGGGGTGGTTGAATAGTAGCCGGTGGAGTAGCACGCGGTGGAGGCTGGATGAACAGGAGCCCGTGGAGGCTGGAGGAGGTCGACGGTAGCCCGTGGAGGCTGGAGGAGGTCGACGGTGGAGATGAACAGTATCCTGCGGAGTCCCGTTTTGCGGTACGCCACACCCCTCCCCCCCGTTTCGACCGTAGCACTCCAACACAAGTCCGTTTCGTCCGTTTTGCGGTACGCCACACCCCTCCCGATCAACAGGACCCCCGTTTCGACCGTAGGAGGTCCGTTTGCTCCGTTTTGCAGTACGCCACACCACTCCCGATCAACAGGACCCCCGTTTCGACCGTAGGAGGTTCATTTCCTCCGTTTTGCGGTACGCCAGGCCCCTCCCAATCAACAGGACCCTGTTTCGAACGTGGCGGGCCAAACACAAGGCCGTTTCCTCCATTGTGCGGTACGCCAGGCCTCGTTTCCATCGCCTGTTCCGTCCAAGCCCTCCCGATGAACACGACCACGCATTCCGTTCCGACCCAGCCGGTTGGCTCCCCATGAACACGACGATGACACTGTTTCTCCGTTCCGACCCAGCCATGTACGTATGCACGATAGGCGTTAGAGACCCTGCCCGTATGTATGTACATGGCCGTATTTTCTTTCTTGCACCCTCGCCGCTGTACATACATGTACATGCTACGTGCGTGCCTCTACTACGACACGTGCACGCCTCTACATCCACCAGTATATATGTACGTACACGTTCGCGACCAGAATGACAACGGTACATACGCTTCGACCAGGTGGGTCCCGACTGTCAGGCACTTCCTTGCCTGCGAAGATGTAGCTGGTGGGTCCCAGCAGTCAGGGGGGCGAATCGTTTTGTTTTTTTACCCAGACGCACTTCCTTGCGTGTGAAGATGTAGCTGGTGGGTCCCAGCAGTCAGGGGGGCGAATCATTTTTTTTTTGCCCGGGCGCACTTCCTTGCGTGTGAAGATGTAGCTGGTGGGTCCTAGCAGTCAGGGGGGCGAATCATTTTTTTTGCCCGGACGCACTTCCTTGCGTGCGAAGGTGCAGCTGGTGGGTCCCAGCAGTCAGGGGGGAAACATTTTTTTCACGAAATATTGTGGCCCGTCCGGTGGGTCCCTGCTATCAAGTGGAGGAATAATTATTTTCCGCGTAATACGAAGGCACATCCTTGCTGCGGCCGTGGACGCAGCTGTCAGCCTCTCCACATACAGTCCACGTCCGATGGAACTCGTTCCTTGCCCATGTTGACCACACCGCGCCGAGAGCACCAGGGCGGTGGACGACAGCGAGGCCTAGGAAGGGGACGATGGGGCCGGGGAAGACGCGACAGTGGAAGCCCGCGCGCAGTGGAGTACGAGGGTTCACTGGTTCGGCTGCGGTGTGAGGCTGCCGTTGCCGCAGGGCCTGACCAGCGGTGGGAATAGTAGGGGGCGGTGAGGCCTCCGCGGCAGCACATCCGACCACAGGAAGCAGGAGCATGCGGCACGACCGGCGCTGCTTTGGGCGACTGGAGCAAGAAGACCAGAGGTTGAAGAAGCACTACGACCGTTAGATGGACATCGTACGGTCACTGGAGCTAGAATCGTTTATACTGACTAAGTTGACAAAGCCCTTCGTACCCGTCAACTTAGTAGGCCCACAAGTCAGCCTCCCACCAAGGCGGGTCCCAGCTAGCAGGGGGGTATTCATTTTTTTGTGTGTAATAAGGAGGCACTTCTGGTGGGTCCGAGCTAACAGCAGGGGGAACGTTTTTTTTTCGCGAAATACGGTGGCCCGTCGGGTGGGTCCCAGCAGTCAGGGCAAACGTTTTTTTCGTGAAATACTGGTGGCCCGTCCAGTGGGTCCCTGCTGTCAGGTGGAGGAATAATTATTTTCCGCATAATAAGGAGGCACTTCCTTGCGGCTGCCGTGGACCCAGCTGTCAGCCTCTTCACGTACAGTATTCTTCCGATGGAATTCGGTCGTTGACCACATTCACCATGCCGCGCCGAGAGCACCACGACGGTGGACGACGGCGAGGCCTAGGAAGGGGATGACGCGGAGCCGGGGAAGATGCGGCAGTGGATGCCCACGCGGAGAGGAGTACGAGGGTTCACTGGTTCGGCTGCGCTGCCGTCGCCGCAGAATAACAGGGGGTGTGGGTGAGTGGAGTGGAGGGATGGCCTGGTCAGCGGTGGGAGTAGTATGGAGGCGGTGAGGCCTCCGCGGCAGCATTGCCGGCCACGGGAGGCAGGAGCAGGCAGCACGACCGGCGCTTCTTTGGGCGGTTGGAGCAAGAAGACCAGAGGTTGAAGAAGCACTACGGCCGTTGGATGGACATCGTACAGTCACTAGAGCTAGAATCGTTCATATTGACTAAGTTGACAAAGCCCTCCGTCCCCGTCAACTTAGTAGGCCCACAAGTCAGCTTCCCACCAAGGTGAGTCCCAGCTAGCAGGGGGAGTATTCATTTTTTGTGCGTAATAAAGAGGCACTTGCGGTGGGTTCGAGCTGACAGCGGGGGGAACGTTTTTTTCACGAAATACGGTGGCCCGTCCGGTGGGTACCAGCAGTCAGGGGGGAAACATTTTTTCGTGAAATATGGTGGCCCGTCCGGCGGGTCCCTGCTATCAGGTGGAGGAATAATTATTTTGCGCGTAATAAGGAGGCACTTCCTTGCGGCCGCCGTGGACCCAGCTGTCAGGCTCTCCATGTACAGTACTCTTCCGATGGAAGTCGGTCGTTGACCACGTTGACCACGCCGCGCCGAGAGCACCAGGGCGGTGGACGACGGCGACGCCTAGGAAGGGGACGACACGGAGCTGGGGAAAACGCAATAGTGGAAGCCCGCGCGGAGAGGAGTACGAGGGTTCACTGGTTCGGCTGCGGTGTGTGGCTACCGTCGCCGCAGAATAACAGGGGGTGTGGGTGAGTGGAGGGATGGCCTGGCCAGCGGTGGGAGTAGTATGGGGGCGGTGAGGCCTCCGCGGCAGCACAGCCGGCCACGGGAGGCAGGAGCAGGCGGCACGACTGGCGCTGCTTTGGGCGGCTGGACCAAGAATACCAGAGGTTGAAGAAGCACTACGGCCGTTGGATGGACATCGTATGGTCACTGAAGCTAGAATCGTTTATATTGACTAAGTTGACAAAGCCTTGGTACGCTCCAACTTAGTAGGCCCACAGGTCAGCCAGGCCCGGTCCTGACATTTCGGGGGCCCAAGGCAAGATAACAAAAAGGGGCCCTAAAGCCATATAAATATATATGTTTTTTTTCTTTTTGACTTACAAATTACTACTCATTTTACACTACAATTTATAATTTATGTTGCTTTGTCATCTCAACTATTCAAAAAATAGGGCACATAAAAGTTGCTCGCACTTTTCAATCGATGCATTTTTTAACTCTTTTCAACTGATACTTATTTTTTTATTAGGTGAATTCGTTACACTTCTCTACAACTCAAATTTTTATAATCCTATAATATTCCGCTAAGTTGTTCTTCAACAGTAACTAAAGCTAATTCCTCAATCACTAGCCGAAGTGCTTACTTTATTTCTGAGGAAGCACTAGAAGACTTTTTCTAGGACTCAATCAACTCATATGCATGTTTTTTCTTATCTTTTTGGATGGATTCTTTTCAACTAATTAAAAGCGATAGAAGATGTTAAGAACACTACTAATTAAATATACAAGAAAGAGGCATGGAGCAAGGTAGCTTGATGGCTAGAAAATAGAAATTACAAGCTTTTGCTGCTCCTTACGAGTCACGAACAGAAATCCTAATTTCCCTTTTCTGTTCCCAAAAAATACAGAAATTGGAGTGTGTGAGAGAGATATGTACGGGAATTAAAACTTCATGAACCCAACAATCATACTAGTCTGTATAAAAAGAAGAGGTGGTTGATGAAATCTTGAAAATCGCATTACCTTCCTCCAGTAATCGCGTCCAGCAGCTGAAAATCACAAATAGACGATGCGGTGACATGACGTTGAACTTGGCATTGGCATGGCTGATTCGTTGCCAATTTTGGAAGAGAAGAAATAGAAAGAAGAGAACACCATTAGTGCCAGGCAAGGCCAGAATTAACGGTCTGTTACAGTTCTTTCCATTTTTGATTAAGAGCTAATTAGCCAATCTGTTACATGGGAAAGAATTCTTTCCTAAACATCAAACACGTAAAAATCAATCAATCGATCTGCTGCATGGAAATAATTCGAATCAGGGGCGATCTGTCAATACGGGAAAGAATTATTTCCAAAAAATTACAATTCTTTCCTAAACATCACACACATCCATCGGGGGCCCCTTCCTACGCGGGGGCCCGGGGCGGCCGCCCCCCTGCCCCCCCTCAGGGCCGGCCCTGAGGTCAGCCTCCGAAATGGTGCACCCCAGATGTCAGGGGGAGGAATCATTTTTTGGGTGGCCGAAGCTAAGAATATCCGAGATTGAAGAAGAAGCACGACATCCGTTGGATAGACATCCAACGGCCAGTGCTGCTAGAACCGTGTGTTGACTATAATAAGTTGACAAAGCCTCGCATACGCGTCAACTTATTTTTTTAGGGGATGCGTCACTTAGTAGGCCCACAAGTGTGTGGCAGAGAACTTATAGCCCATTTGCGTTTTGTAAGAATGTACAACCCATTTTTGAATTCTAATGGAATTTACAACAGCCCATTTGCAGTTTGTTAAAAGTACAACCCATTTTCTAGCTAGGACAACGATTAATAATTTCAACCAACCGTTGAAGACAAAATTCAATAAAATTTCCCACAATTTGATGGGATCCGAAATATTTTTATCCCGAAATTTCTATTCAGATTAAATATAAATTTGTATTACGTAAAACTCCAACGAAACATTGCGCGCGCAACAATGAAAATTTAAGTTTTTCAAAATCCATAAATAATATTTTATAAACTAATTTCGTGTTTGGTGCATTTTTTATAGTTACTGCGCAGTTTTTATAATTACATCCCATTTATTATTTTTAAAGCCCATTTTCCTGTTAAGCCTAATTCATCCCTCCTAGGAAAGATTTGCAGCACAGCGGGGCAGAGAATAACAAGTTGACCTTGCCTGGGTATTCCTCAAAAAGACGTATAGCTGGGCTAGCCATTTTCATCTTGAAAAAAGTAGTATTTGGGCTGGATATCTGGCCTGGCTAGACGGGCCACAGCCCGCCCAGTTAATACCCTGCTCTCCTCTGAACAACAACGAAATCATCGCCAAGAAAAACTCTGCAGTGCTCACGCCTCAAAAACACAAAAACTGCTCGAGCTGCTTGGTCCCAGCTGTCGGCCGCACCTTGTGCAATTCTCTCGTTTATATTGACTACATAGGTTGACAATGGTGTGGGACTGTGATGTCAGGAAACCAGGAGAAAGCAAAAAAATATAGTTTTACATAATAAGGAGGCACTTGCGTACGTACGGCTATGGCCCTAGTGGGTCCCTAGTGTCATCTAGTCAAAATAAAGTCATCTCCTGAATCCTCATGTTCGTTGACCATGTTAACAATGCTCGGCGCCACGGCGAGCGCAACAACTCGAAGGACAACGGAGAGGGCATCGCGGGCCCTACGGAGGTCTGATACAGTGCCCACTACTCATTCAGGAAGCGAGGATCATCAGACACCTATGAGCACCTTCGAGAAATTGAGACGGCATGAAACGATAAGGCCGCGCTTGGGAGCTCTGGTTTATTTCAAACCTGTATTAACATACAAGTGTAATTTACTCGTCATCGGAAGGCCCGAGGTCTGTAAGTAAAACCGGCGGGTTATGCGTGTAATTTGAGAGACCAGTGTATATTTTACGAGCATTGCTATATGGATGACATTACCAGACGATACATGCATGACGTGCGTATCATGCCATCCATGGGCAAGGCTGAAACAGTAGCTAACGGCTGGATTAGCAATCGTCCGAGTGTCATTCAGTGTTTTTATCGTGTGTGAAGTACTTCCGATATTTTACTAGTCGAAATCGACCAACCAGGCGCCTTCGCCCGAGACCATCTGCTTTAATTTACAAGCGTCTGTTTTACAAGCGGTTTTGGTTGGAAAACGACGATCCAATCACGGCCTAATATCATGAGTTGGTCAAAAGATCATATGGTTTCACGTCTAACCTACCCGACATGTCGTATAGGCTATGAATGAAACATCAGACGATGAACTTCTTACACACGGAAACAATAGAAGAGGATGATCTTCTTAACAAGCAAATCACTGGCATTAGATCGACATGCAAAACAATACAAAGCATTATTCTCAAGAGGCACGGTGAACAGCTCGTGATGCCGCATGCCACAACATTCCAAGCTCAACTTTGCAATCAAACACAAGGCCTGACATTACACAGACAATATTCAGAACAAACTCTTAACACAGGAATATCTCAGCAGAGTAACTATTTACTTCTAAACTGAACACAGGAATAGGAAAAAACACTCGACGCTGCTTACAGCAAGGGCGTGCCACTCAAAAATATCAAATGCATGTCTTCTGGCTAACATCAATGTGCAAATTTTGACAAGGTTTTCCAATTCCAATATATTAAACTAACGTCTTCTTGCTAACATCAATAGCAAATTTTGACAAGGTTTTCCAATTCCAATATATTAAACTAACGTACTCTTGCTAACATCAATGATTAAACTTTGACAAGCTTTTCCCATTCAAAATATGTAATGCCTATGATCGTGTCCTGTCTTAGCTTCTTGTACTTGTTTGGGCACTTTTTGCCCAGGGCACTCCACGTGTTGTTAAATTGCCAATGGTCTCTGCAGACTAGTCATGTCACCGTTGTCTAATAATACTTTGTAAAGCTTCTCGGTCATTCCTTCTGTAATGTACCGCATCCAGTGACTGCTTCTTTCTGCAAAGTGGAACGACCAACTGGACCCAGTAACGCATCAGTTTGCCTTGGACACATTGGCTCCTTTTGTGCAGTTCAACTAAAATCGAAGTCGGAATAAAACCGAGCTTTAATTTTGATATCCCTGTAAGCAACAATAGGTATAAGGGAAACAATTACTGAGAAATAACAGTTGATGACTTGTCTTAATGGGAAACAAAGCAGGAGAGGAGCAATTCTCCATCAGTGTGATTCATTCATATTGACTGAGACATTATCTTAACAATGCCTTGGTTCAACATGTATAAAGAACGACAAAGCAGAAAAGTACCATTCCTAAAACAATGCAACTGATTCATTTTTAAAGAGAGATTATCTTAACAATACCTTGGTTAAACATGTAGAAAGAACTACAAAGCAGGATAGTACAATTCCTAACAAGTGTTGCAGTTTTGAACTAAGATTCAGTAGTTAATTAATTCTGAGAGTGGCATTGCTTAATTTTACCAGCGGCATTAGATTAATGAAAAGCATAAACAGTTCCAGGGGAGAGTGGGCGCAACAACAATATGTGCTTCCATCTACTTATAAAGGGGGTGATGCAGAGTTTGTTGTAACAAAGCAACAAGCATCATGTCTGGGTTGGTCCCATTTTTGTTCACTACTTAATGGGAAAAGACAACAATACAATAGCTTCAATTCAACATTTATTTAAAACAGTACAATACAAGTAGCACAACATCTCAAAGCACACTGCACAATCATGTGGATGAAGGCCTGTACTGACCTTTCATGAGAACACCAGGATAAAATACGAATCTGCTAACACGAATAGGAAATCCAATCTCATTTTGTGTAGTCGCACTGAAATCAAGCAAAGTGTTTCGCGTAGCGAAGCAAAATGTCGCAATAGCAACAAGTTGAATAGATATCATGTGGTAGAGACCAAGATTTGAAACAACTCGACAGGAACACTGGAAACAAATCTCGATCTCCTTTTGTGCAGTTCCACCAAAATTAAGCAAAGTCACTGGTGTGACATTCAAGTTGAACTGCACAAAACGCTCTTAAAACATAAGTGTTTCGAGTAGCGAAGTAAAATGTCGCAATAGCAACAAGTTGAATCGATACCCCTGTTTTAACAGAGGCAAAAAGGGAAACAATTACTTGCCGATAATGGAGGATGAAACAAACGGTGACAGAAAGAAGCATCTAACTTATCTTGGATGGAAAACAAAGTAGGATAGTAGCATTTCTAAAATGGTAGCATTGATTCATATTAATAGAGACACTCTCTTGAAACAACATTCATTAAAAATGTAATTTACTTTTAACAGTGACATTGCTTCAATTTTCCGGCGGCATTCTTAGATTAACAACAACAAAATATCTATATGGGACATGCTAGCACCATGTGCGTCCACACGTATAAATGGGTGATGCAGAGTATGTAGCCAAGCAGCATATCTGTGTTGGTCCCATATTTGTTCTCTTTGAACTTTTTTCCTATCTGAGGGCAGCAAATCTAGTCCTGCACAAACTACCCCCCAGTTTCTTTCCCTTTTCAACAAAGAGATCGGTTCCTTACAGATGTGTGTACTGGGTTACCCCCTTTTTCCCTTTACGACCAACAAAGCGGCTGGATAGCCAGTCTATACTACTTTTCCTCCCTCCTTTCCTCATTGAACCACGTCCTAGATTCATGCTCCACCCCACCGCACCTTTCTTTCCTCTTTGAACCAAGACCTAGATTCGACTACAGATCGAAAAAGATCCACATGCAGCTAGAGCAATGACGGTTTCAAAGAAACTTATACCTTAGGGTCGTCGGGATGTGGCAAGGCGTGCGGCGGGAGTCCGGATCTGCCCACACTACATATGAAAGCAAGGAAGAAGGGGTCGGTGGCCCTCCCGCACAGGCGCTGGGTGAAAGAGAATAGCGTAACCGGAAGTGGATTGCCTCCCTCGCCGAAGGCGATAGAGTTAACGCTGCACCTCCTCCCCTTCCCGGTGCGACGGGATACAGACGCCTCCTTCACTAGCTGTGAGGGGGGAGAGAGACAAGAGGCCAACGCAGTCTTGTTTAGATCTAGTGAAGAGAGGGTGAGAGACTGTGAATATAGCAAACCCTAGCAAATGAACGTTGAGCCTCCAGCGTGTAACATATATGTATTGCGGCGAGCATGTGGAGGGTGAAAACCCTAGCGAACAAGCGCTGAGGCTCCCGTTTATATATATACTCCCTCTGTAAACTAATATAAGAGCGTTTAGATTACTAAAGTAGTGATCTAAACGCTCTTATATTCTTTTACGGAGGGAGTAGTAATGTAGTACGGACTGAGCTCCGGTGCCTTCACTCCATCTGCTTTTGGCTGTATGACAGGTGAGCCAGCCACATTTTGGGCCCACCTATCATAAACCCAAAGGCAGGTGCACTAAGTCAATGAAGCTGTGTCCATATAGTACTCTCGTGTGTATACGACTAGTATATAGTGAAGTGGTTTTGTTATTCTCTCCATAACAATCGTTTTAAATTGTGTAAGTACGAAACGAAACTCTTTATTTAATGTACAGAGGGAGTACTACTTCCGATGAACTAACGATCCACGCCCACGCGTCCTGGTCGCACTTCCTGTCCTTCACGTGTGGTACACTACCCTCCCTTAAGTGAACAACCACACATGCGCCAAATTATCGGAAACATGTGAGAGTGTGTACAAATAAAGAATTTTAATTTCAATTATCGAAAAGGTTTGAGAGTATTACAAAGTTTGACTTCAGTCAAATCTAATATGCGGAGTAAATAAAAATGGAGGGCTACTACGTCCATCTGGGTTTTTAGTCCACACCATATTTTTAAATCAAAGTTAATAGTTGGACAAATAAAATTACAGGGGAGCTGCAGACAAAGTTGTGAGAAGGCTTAGAAATCAATACAAAACTTATGCTCTTAGTACCAATGTCGATCCTTCTTCGAGGAAACATTTGGTTCATAGCCAATTGTGTGATAAAATTGCACCAACGTGAAAGACGACTGCGTCTCCAATGCAACCAAGGTGAACTGACGAAGGATATCATCTTTGTGCGTAACAAGCAAAGAGCACTGATGGAAGACAGCTTGTTTTTCATTGAAAATCGATCAGCTTCACCAGCCGACGCAACCATGAGGCGCGACCATGAGCATCGATAGGTCATCGTGGTGATGCATCATCCATTTGGCATCAAGTTTGGGTGAGGCACCTATGAAGTTCGACAAATCCTCACTGTGGTCTATTTCTTCTCAGTAATCAAGCTCGAGGAAGGAAGAACCATGTGGCAGAGGACAGTGAGGCGAAACAAGAATGGCCATCCAATTTTGTGCAGTTCCACTAAAATTGAGGAAGACATGCCCGGGTATGGAGACACGCATCGCTGTTTCCAAAAATATAAAAAAGGGTTAATGAAAAGTACACCAACAAACGGAAGCATCATAATTATATCTTGATGGGAACTAAACCAGGATACCAGAGAAAAAAAGCATTTCTTCATTTAACCAGTGATAGTACTACCACCATATGGACAATGACCGCACAACCACCATGTACTTTTTGTCGAAACAACATGTATACCTCCACCGAGGCATAAATCAGGACAATTTTTCGAGTGGCATTTCCTCTATAATAGTACTAGTAGGTGATGGTGGACCAGCCGACAAACCCTAGCTACTATGCGTGGGGAGCTGGGGATTAGTCGCATAGAAGAAAACCCACACGCAGCGACCTGGGCAGCTGGACCAGTACAAGAAGTTATACCTCAGGTGGGCGAGATGTCGTTTAGGCGGGCGGGCGGGATCTGCCCACACGACGGCAGCGAACAAGGGCGTGGAGGATCTTCGTCCGCGCCAGCACCGGCTCCGAGAGGACGGTGTGCATCGGCTCCCCCGTCGCCGACGGCGACAACATCAATGCTGCACCTCCTCACCTCCCGCAGCGGACGGGATTTGGCCGGATCTATGACCACCGGTGAGGAGAGAGATAGACTGGACACTATCATCTTGTTTTGATATGGAGAGGGTGAGAGAGCGAGACGCGAGAAACTCTATCAAACAAGAGGCTATAATGGAGTACACAAATCTCTCCATAGCAGTGGTTTTAAATAGAATACGCGCGTTCCTGGAAAAAAGAAACGAAAACTGGCAGGCAATTTTTTAAGGGTCTGTCTAGGACACATCTAGATGTGACATAGTTATGTCACATCTAAGTTGATGTCCACTCTGTTTGTGGTCTATTTTTTTGTCCTAGTTTTTTTTGTTTCTTGTTGCTACATTATATACTTGTGGGAGCTTAGATGTGATATCCTTAAATAACATCTAGATGTGAATTGGACAAACTGATTTTCTAACGTACCAAGAAAGAAAACTCGATCAAAAATACGCCCCCGCTTCCAGGTCGTGAGAGTCGTCGCGCACACACACATAGACATAGACATGCATATCCGTGTTTACGTAAAATTCCATTTCCATCTCCATCTCCAATCATATTTGTCCAACTGGCACATTATTTACGTTGTTAGTTATATACGCAACAATATTAACGTACAATATCTCTTGTTTGCGCACGTCCGGACCGCTGCCACGGCCGGTCCTGACCAACCCGAACCCTCTTCATCCCCCGCACGTGCTTCCCGCCCGAAACGGTCTGTGCCGCATTCATGCTCGGCCAGAGCGGACATGACCTCTCACTGGCGCCGGCATTGAAGCGGCGCGCCGGCCGAGAGAGCGTCGCCCGCGCCGCTTCTGGGTGCACGCGGCTGCTCCGTGTTCAAAGGTCGCAATAGCCGGCTACAACATGCATGTAAAAAGTTTTTGGGAGTCCGTGCTACAGCTAGCTGTCCTTCCCCAACTCGTCAATCTCTTCCAGTAGTGCTAGTAGTACTCCATGGCACGATCCATCGACAAGCAGGCGGGAAAGTTAGCGTATACTCGGTTTGCGGTGAGTGGCATGCCGAGCGACCGTGTCGGGTCGAGCCGTGGAGGAGGGTGAGACACGAACACGACGGACGTGATTTACTGTGTGATTTGACTGCTCCTTAGTGGCCCCTACACGTACTCCCCCTACGTGTATGCAACAGTCACACGTACACATGGACGCAAAAACGCGCGCGACACCCTAATGCATGCATGTCTGAGCACACGACGGAACACACACGATCACGCTAAGTGCTCAACCTACACGTGCATGCACACACATACTCAGTCAGGGTGAGCTAGTGACCGTATAAACACCAAAAAATATATATATTGAGCGCAATGAGCGTATTATGAAGTCCACTGACCGTATTTTTACAAATATACAGTGACAGACAGTGTATTTATCTTGTTTGAAATTAATACATATTAACCGGAGAGGAGGCAGTATGGACTAGCATTACTTGCGCGCGGTGGCTCACAGGACAAGGAGAAACTTTTGACTAATGCAAGCTCTCCCTCGCCCAGGCGGTGGACGTGCAACAGTTAATTCGGTGTCAGATTGCCAGAAGCATACACTATACTACTAGTGCTACTATTGTTCGACTTCCCGAATAGGCAAACAGCCAAGCGCAAAGTTTACTAATATAGTCTATAAAGGTACGTACTATACTAGTACTAGGAACTGGATGGAGGAGCGTCTACACTCTTACTATAATTATAAAATGTGATAAAGCAATCTTCAACACATTTGGTTATCTTCGAGGGTTCTCGCATGTGATAATGGAAGTTGATTGTATGGAACACTCGCCACAATTCTCGCTTAATTCTGGCTCATATCCTGTTAAAAATAGTAGCGCTCGGTAATATTTCCTCTTTTTTTGATATTCAGCATGTAAACAGGTCAGCAAACCTTGCGGCGCATCTTCGTGCGAACCGTGCTTGCTGCACTTTGAATGTGGCCGAGAGCTGGCTTGATGAAACACCTCGCTTCCTACTTCTTTTTCTGCGGGGTACCTCGCTTCCTAGTGACCAGTGTCTTGGCTCTCCTAAGAATGCTTATATATGAATAAAGCTCTCTCATTTACCCGCAAAAAGGATTGAGCCATATTAACCGGAAAGGAGGGAGTATGGACTAGCACTATTTTTTGGTGTGTCCCGTCAACTCGCAGAAAGAGGAGAAGCTTGCAGGACAAGGTGAAGCTCCCTTACACCTTTTGACTAATGCAACCTACCCTCGGTGGAAATGCATCAGTACATTCGGTGTCAAATTGTCAGAGTCATACACTGTAGTACCCAACATGCGGAGTACCATCATTGTTCGACTTCACGAAGAGGCGAAGAGCCAAGCGCAGTAGTACGAGTAGTACTACTACTAGAACCGCATGGTGGAGCGTTTGTACTCTTATTTATTTTTATCTTTGATAAAGTACACGTTTATTCCGGAGAAGGGCGGAAAACGGCAGCCCAACATGCAGTGGCGGAGCTTGAAACCAAAAACTGGGCGGGCCGGGCAGGCCAATCTGAAGGGAATTTCTCTTGAGCTGGCCATCACTTCATGCAAAGTGCGAGTGTTTTGCTCTTAGGCTGGGCGGGCCATGGCCACCTTTTGTCCTCACGTAGCTCCGCCACTGCCAACATGCAATGAATGATATCGATCAACCAACCATGCTCGAATATATCTTGGCCTCCATGCGAACCCGTCTGTGTGTTCTCGCTCCTCGTCTCTCTCAAGGAACGGCGGGTTGGCTCTTTGCCGTCAATTGAGATCGGTTTGCTCACACTCCTATCCCACATGTCAGTGATATGCCAAGAGGAGGTGCGTTGACCGACTGGCCATATCTGTACTTGGTTTTGAACCTTCATACTACTCCTCCCTCCGTCACAGTTTACAGGGCGCGCTTCATTATGATGCATTTCTCTCAATGCATTTCCACCACCAGAGAGACTTTAGACGTGTTTGGTTTAATGCTCAATTAATTAGGGCATGGTAACCGCAATCAAGTCCACAATTTTCTCTCCATGTAACTACGGAATGGAGTAAGTGCATGCATGTGTGTACCCGGGGTGGAAGCACTGCATGCATGTGTGTACGCATTATTCCCTCTACTAGTAATAGACGCCGTGTTATAACTACCAATGCTATTTTTCAGGCCGATCGCTAGTCGCCTTGGTCCCACAGATCTTTTTTCTTTTTTCTGAAGCACGCTGTATAAAGGGAACGACTTGTGTAGAATCTGAGCTTGCTGTACAAAAATAGAAAAAGACATCCTGGACCACTAGATTGGAGATCAATGGTACAGATTTAGGTGGAGGGATCTCGGCCCACTTAATGTAGACTTTACAGAAAACCCCCTCTGACAGTTAGACATGAAATAGGACATTTTGCATTATGCACCTCAAGTCTTTGTGAAATACAACTATTTTCAGACATGAACTGTGCTGATGCCCATCTCTTAGTTTGAAACAACTGGTCTCATATAAAATCTGAGCAAATATTTACTGCGCAAAATCCAGACACATTTATGTTACACCACTAACTTTTCAAGAGAGTTGAACATCTTGGTCACTAAGAAACAACCGTATATATAACAAATATTTGAGCACATGGGATAATAAGCCATCCCGGATCAGGTAGAATCACACGTACATGTCAAACTGGAAATATAGCAACCTAAGGATTGAAATTATAGCTGCTCGGCAAGCATTTCAGTACATGAGAACACATCACGAAGAGGCAAGTAGAACCACGCATACATGTCAAACTGGAAGTAGAGCAAATTAAGGACTGAAATTATCTGTGCTCAGCAAGCATTTGAGTACTTGGGTACATGAGGCATACAGATCATTTTTAGTACATGGCCGACAAGACCAAGTGGTAAAGACTAAAATTATCATCGCCCAACAAGCATCTTGCTGGTACAAGACCAAAAATATTTGTCGTTTTGCCTCATGTTAGTGCTTCCTAGCAATAGAGCTTCCTGCTGGGAAAGAGATGACAACCTCCATGGGCTCTCATACACTTGATCAGCTCGATCTACCTAGGTGAACACACAAGTAAATAGGGGTCAGTCAACAACATATACCAAATAGCATATCTTGAGAAGAGAGACAGTCGTTCTATATGTCCGGCTTCATTCAGCACTCCAACCTAGGAAACATAATAGAGAGAGTACAAATATTTTGTTGCATCATAGTTCATTATTGCATTATAGACCTACGATAAATGGATTACAATTCCATGATTGGTGCACAAATGGGAACGACAAATAAGTGGCATTGAGCAATTTAAAGGGAGTTTTATCAATGCCCTGATGTAAATTATTATTCAAATTTGATAGCTATAAACAACAAACTTGGTGGCATGCATTATATTATACCTTCAATAATAAAAAAACCACAACAGCACAGGAAAATATAAATGAACAAGATGCCAGATAGGCTCATGTCATGGATGAAGGATTAGTACTAAATCATATACTCCTTGCTGTAGCGATACCATAGGTCAGTAAAATGGAAGGCACACATATCTCTGGTAAATTATCTATGTATGCCTAATCGTTTCAATCAACCTAGTTGAGTGGTCATAGCAAGACAAATAAGTGGTAGTCTTCGAAGCAAGAAGAAGCACAAACCTTTGTCGTTTGTTTCTTAGAACATGTTCTTGCATCATGAAACACCATTTCCTTACAAATGCTGCATTTGCGCATGACTTTTTGATGAATTCCAGGCCTTCTCTTCTCACCAGATCCACTCCTCACACCATCCCTATGCCCCTTTATTCTAGAGCATGTGCCCCTTGCATTGATATCCTTAGGTGTGAGGATGGTAACATGCTTTGGAATGATGCTCCCAATACACGACTCCTCATTTTCTTGTGTATTGCATGGTACGGCCGAAACTAGTTGGGCTAAACCAACTCAGTGCTACACAAACTATTGTGCAGGAATTCAATTCCGTCCATGGAGCATTTGGAATTTCGTATGAGATCTTCTAGCTTATCCCTCACAGCAACTATCTTCCTTTTCACAGTAATGTCAATTGGATCTATTAAATTTTCTTCAAGAATATTCCCTTCCCCATCATAGACAATGTCCCTAGGAAATATGAAAAAAAATCACATCATGTGAGTCAAGGTAGATTAATGTATCTACATCTACATGATAATAAATATACATTTTGCAAATTTTCTGCCATCGCTTAAGAATATAAAGGCTTGGCAATTCATTTATTTTTGCACCCCTCAATACCCAGATAATGTGACGACACACAATTCCCTTGGACTCAAAAAGCTTGCAAGAACATTTAGCACTCATGGATGTTGTGTCATAACACACTTCTCTAATCTTGTTGTATTGATCGCTGACAAACATGATTTTAATTCCCTCGCGATTTTCTGTCTGCTGAACATCACAATCATCTCTGGCAGCAAGCACCTGAGCCTGAAACAATTCAAAAACCTCATGTGTGAATAGTGCTCTGCCTTGTCTCTCTATTTCCCATGATGTCAACAACTCACTTGTTGTGTATTCACTTGTGTTATCAGCCATTAGCTCACTTTGCCTTTGAGCTTTCAAAGCAGTGTCAAATCTAAGCCAAAACTCAACAAAGGTAAGCTTGGGACGGATAAAATGTTTAAAAAATGAATTTGCACTCTCTGAAATAGAAGTTGTCCTGAGTAGACCAGCTAGGTGAATATCCATGAAATAAGCTGGTATCCATGTCGCACGAAGCCTATATCTTTTGGCGAACCATTCGTGCTCCTCCAACTGAAACTCTGTGATGAAAGACTGCCATCTATCCTCAAATTCAGTAGGTGTTTCAGAATTCCACACACAATATTTTAGCCTATCATAGAACACAAGGTTATTCCTCAACTCCGGATGTACCTTCCTTGGAACCTTTTCCATAATGTGCCAGATGCACAATCATGTGTCGTATTTGGTAGAGTTTCTCCAATTGCATTTTTCATCTTAACACATTCATCAGTTATGATCACTCTAGGCGCAACCACACCCATTGCTCTAAGAAATGACCTGAACAACCAAGTATAGGATTCTTCTGTCTCATGAAGTAGAAACCCCGCCCCAAACAAGACACTTTGCATATGATGGTTTACTCCAGTGAAGGGCGCAAACGTGTATTCATATTGGTTAGTGTTGTATGTCGAATCAAAAGATACGACATCGCTGAAATGCCCATAGTTTTTCCTACTTGATGCATCCGTCCAGAATAAACGAATCAATGTACCACAACATATCAACTTGTTCCATTTGCTTCAGCTAATTGGAAAGTTGTCTAGCAGCGATCCACCAAGCTGTTGGAATTAACAAACTTGTCCATAGAGAATAGTTGTTTGTTTCCTATTGTAGTCCTAGTGATTAGATTAGGGAAGTAACCGGTTTGAAATAGATTCAGTGTTGTACAAGTTGGCTGCACGGGCGCGTATATATCCATGCATTAGCATATGTATCTTTGCATGGAGAGAGAGAAAAAATAGCCACTGTGTCTCATGTGTGTGCGTTTCGGCTTGCCACTGAAGAATCACCAGAATAGCTAGATTTGCTAGTGTATTGCTTCCGGCTAGAAACCGGTTAGCGTTTATGTACAGTTGGTGCACTGCTTATGGTAGCAATACACAATACCATAATTATGTCATAGCACTAATCAACATGCTGCGTCTGAGTAAAATAAGAATCCAACAAACATAAGCATCACCCCAGAATGGATCTGCTTCTACTGTACTCAAGCTGTTGTTCATTGTTCTTCTGTTGGCAATACACAATACCCAACAACTAAATGGACAGATTCGATAATTACAAGTAGAAAGAATAAAAAACTATAGAGATATACAACCAATCTCATAGCTAATAAAAATTAAACATTTATATTTACCTGAAGAACGAAGAACTATGGTGGGGTGGCCTGTTCGGAGAACCAGAAGCGGCCGGCCGGGAAGGAGGCGAGGATCCATGACCTCTGAGAGCTAGTGCTGAATCACGAGAGGGAGTGGGGGTGGGGGTGGAGGAGGACGGCCGTGAGCTGATCTGGGAGCCTGAGAGTGGGGAGGAGGTAAGGAATCCGATCTAATCTGCCTCAAACTGCGCCACCGGCGATGAAACGGTTAGGAGCCATTGGAGAGGAGATGGATCAGCATCTTTGCTGCGCGCCTGGCTTGGATCCGGATCTGAGCTGCCGCCGCCGCCGCCGCCCTCGGCGCCGAGGAATTTTCGATCATGTGCCCTCGCTGTGTAAGGATTTGGTAGAGACTAGGGAGTGCAGCGAAAGCAAATTTGCTTGTAGCGCTGGACCTTTTTGCAAATTTTGTGCAAAGATCCCTCCATCCAGACCCGTGCCATCAATCTCTCATCCAACGACCCAACATCATTTCTTCTATTTTTGTACAGCAAGCTCAGATTCTACACAAGTCGTTCCCCTGTATAAATAGTGACGGATGGAGTAGTATGATCGGATTCAAAGAAGAGCGTATTGATGGTTGCTTCTTCAGAGCAACTTACAGTGGGAAAGGTGGGGCTTACGATTTGACTGCTCATTACTCACTATTAATGCGGCGCAACGACCAGGCTGAGTCTCTCATGCGGTTGTGCACTACCCCCTCGGTTCTTAAATATACTCCAGAGTATATTTGTCTTTCTAGAGATTTCAACGAGTGACTACTCAAATATTTGTCTTTTTAGAGATTTCAAATGGACTGGCACATACGGATGTATATACATATTTTAGAGTGTAGATTCTCTCATTTTGCTCCGTATGTAGTCACTTGTTGAAATCTCTAGAAAGATGAATAGAATATTTAGGAACGGAGGGAGTACACATACGAAGCAAAATGAGTGAATCTACACTATAAATATGCCCGTTCGAAATTTGTAAAAAGACAAATATTTAGGAACGAAGGAGTATAATTTTGTGCATGGCACATGGACCCGGATGACGAAGAGGCTTTTGGCAATGCTATCAAGCTTCCATCATTTGTCTACATAATTGACATACTATACAAATAATTTTCCAGCGAGACATGAAATTGTACAATGGTGTGAGCTTTCATCTTCTGTTTCGCGTGTCTTGCCATCAATGCTCTTTCGGAAACAATAAAAAACTAACTTCCTTGCTAATGCATGTCAATTATTAGCAGATCAAAGCTAATAATTACATCACAACTGAAGACAGAGTTGTGAGAAGGTGTTAAATTAAAATTGATCCATGCTTTCATTGGCAGCAACGTTCCCCCAGCTCTGTCTAAATCAGCAAGGCATGTTGGGAAAAAAGTAGCTGTCTGGAGCATGCAACATTCCGATCATTTTGTGCAGTTCCACTAAAATAGAGCTGAGCATCCCTGTTCCAAAGATATTAAGTGTCATTACGATAATAGAGGACTACTGATGAAACAATAAACACATAAATAGAAGCCGGTCACCTTTGCAGTCTCTTTTAAGACTAACTAGTTGGAGAAGATTAGGCTCGGAGTTGGATGAGGAGGATAGAGCAAAACCAATCTCCCTTTGTGCAGTCGCACTGAAATGTAGAGATGTTGCCCATGTGACATTTTAGTAGAACTGCACAAAACACTCTTAAGAAAAAATTGATTTGTGCAATTCACCAAATGGTCGCAATAGCAACGAGGTGAAATGGATAGCCCCGTTTGCAAAAAAGAGGTAGAAAGGAAACAATTACTGGCCAATAACAGTTGATGACACATGCGATGACAAAAAAGAAGCATATTCCTTGCCCTAAGGGAAGATAACAACACGGTTGTGTTTGTCTAAAACGGTGCGAGGACGAGAATGCAATATGGAAAGTACGCTGGACGAGCTACGTTTTGGGCAAAGAACTATGGAAGATCCACATGCAGCGACGTGGGAAGACGGGCAGTGGAGCAAGGCCGGAAGGGATACCTGGAGGTCATCGGGATGTAACTAGGTGAGCGGCGGCGGGCGGAATCTGCGAGCAGGTGGCGTAGGCCCTGCCACGCCGGAGCTTGGTCAAAGAGAACGGCGTGTACTGCAGATCGGGACGTGCTGCCTCGGCGCCGTCAAACGGAGAAACGATGCACTTCGTCCCTTTCCCCCGGCGGACGGGTTGCGGCCGGATCAATGACCAACGGTGAGAGAGAGAGAGAGGCCACCGCACTCCCTTTCCCCCGGCGGACGGGATGCGGCCGGATCAGTGACCAACGGTGAGAGAGAGAGAGAGGCCACCGCAGCCTTGTGTGAGATACTCTAAAGAGCGATAAACCAGGCACGCAAGGCTCCATTGTATATAGTGAGCGGACTACCTTTTTCTCCATAAAAATCATTTTATATTCTGTCTACGTGTCATTGAGCGCTATAACTTTATTTAAAAATAACGCGACAACGCGTCAAGTTGAACTTTGTTTCGTGCAGGCGTGGTACACGACCTCCCTAGGTAAACAACCGCTACAGGCGTTCAAATTAGCACGTGGGCTGCCATTTCGTAAAGAAATGAGCTCCACCGTGTACTCGCGCGGGTGTGGCTGGGCACGAAGCGTGAGTACGTGCACGGTGCACCTATTCTCTTCTTGTATACGTACACCACCTACGTGGGGTTGTGTGAGAGAGATACAAACCTAGAGAGATATAGTGTGTGGGCTCTTGAGAGTTTTTTTGGGGGGGTGGGGGGGGGGGGTTCAACCAAAAAATGTAACATATGCAATGTGTGTGAAATAGAGTCCTGGATATAACATATATATAGAGGGGGCGATCCATGAGAAGAGAGTGGAGGTATCATCGGCTTGAGGTGTCCATAGAATCGAAAAGAGGGATGATGATGTGTGTGTGTGTGTGCGCGCGTGATCGATAAAGAGTGCCATCGAATTTGTGTGTGCCGACATCAAAGATATAGAGTGGATGGCCTACTGGAACGTGAGAGGGGACATGTGCAGTTTGTCTCTGTGGCATGGATACCTACCTACAACACTCGACTATCGGTGTGTGGTGGGGGAAGAGGGAGGCCCAATTAACTATAGAGGTACAATGGCTGGTATATGTGTGGAGGAGGAGAGAGGCCTACCTCATGTATTAAGGAGATCGATCTGCCTCATGTATTAAGGGAGATCCATCGACATCCATGCATATGTGCATGAGAGGAATAAGGTTGGGAGAGAGACAGAGCTAGAGTGTTGGAGGGGGTGGTAGTGGAGTTGCTTCTAACAAATGGTGGGATAGGCTTGCTAGACAAATGGAGGGCACGCCCGCAATATCAATAAGAGAGGAGATGGCTGCTTGTTGTCTGTGCACGTGCGTGTGAGAGACGGGTCAGGAGGCATGCACGAATGATGAGGGGGGACGATGTGGCTGTGGTAAGCAGACATAACTACATAGGAAGATCAATCGCCCTTTGTTAGAGAAAGGAGAGACATAACTTGTGAGGTACGTCGATCGATGGGGGGGGGTAGTTAAAGTCGATCCAGGTATATGTTGGGAGATCGATCGGTATACATGCATGTGCGTGTTAGAAGCAAACGAGGCATGACGAGAAGGATAGAGATAGAGGGATGCATGTAGGAGGTGGTATGAGAGGCATACTATATCGAGCGGGGAGGAGTGTGCGAGTACGAGAACGATGAAAAGAGTGGTGGGAGTGAGGCATGGACGGTGACAAGAGAAGAGGGGAAGCTTGTGTTTGTGCTAGGCACACCTGGCTAGAGAGGCATATCGATTGATGTGTGCCGTAAAGAAGGAGCTGGGGGGCCTACACACACCATGGGTGAATGACCTAAAGTGAAAAGACGAATTTGCACGATGGAGCTAGAGAATGCTAAGGGAGGGTGAGAGGGATGCGGGCGTGTGCATGCACAAGAGAAAGTTAGCCCTAGCTACAAAGATAAGAGGGTCGTGTGGGTGTAAAAGATGAATAGAGATCATATATACTTCATTATAAAAAGCGAATTCGGATATTTGAAGAATTTATCATAGTGTTTTAAACCGACGTATGTGTGAATATATATAACGGTGATACACATGGTGTGTTTATGAACATGTTATACTACATTTAATATATTTTATCTCTACTCTTATAAAAAACGGAGTTGTTGATGATGGTGTGCCTGCCATCCTGCATTATAGGTTGTCCGATGTATATCTGGCGGATAGCAAGGAAACTATGATGGTTGAAGTTGGCAACGATCATGATTGTAGATTCTTATTGAAATAGAGAAACGAATTCAAATTTAGTTCGAATTGCAGCGGTAGTATAGACATTTGGAATGCACTAAAATGTTGGTATGAGTAGGTTACATGCAATATACAGTAAAGCAAAAAAAATTAATCGGACGTAACATGGATTCATACTCCCTCCTTCCATCTATATAGGGCGTAATGAGATTTTTAAGACCACCTTTGACTATTGACAAGATTAATAGTACATGACATGCACAATGTGAAAATTATATCATTGAAAGAACCTTTCACAGACGAAGTTAACGGTGTGCTTTGTGTAAGTTTCATGTCATATATCATTGCTCTAATATTTGGTCAAATTTAGCATCGAAAAACGCATTAGGCCCTATATAGATGGAAGGAGGGAGTAGCTTTGAATAGCATTAGTATAGTAAAACGGGGCAAGACTCTCTCTTTGTGTGGTGTGAATAGTTTTATTTTTTTCGTTTTCTTTTTGGTTGAGGGAAGTGCGAATTGATTTGGTACGTACAAGTACAATATTACTATGCAGTAAAAAAAGTACAATATTACTACACGTTAGGCTTCTCCCTAAAATTCAACCCGCGTCTTGTTATATCCTGAAAATTCAGATATCGTGCTCCCAAAACTGGCGCCTTCACAACCCGCGCCTTGCTATCCCGAAATTACAACGCGCGCGAAAACTCCCTCCAGCTGCCAAATCCCGACACGCGAAATCCCCCTTCTAACCATGAGCCGAAAGGGCCGCTAGTTCAAATCGGTGGGGGGTACTTTTGTAACACACCCTACATTTTGGACAAGCGCGTCTCTAAGTCATGCTTCACCCCCTCCCATCGCCCCCTTTTCGCCATTCGAAATCCCAGGCCGCTATAACCTCTCCGCTCCAGCCGCAAAACCCCACCCTCCTCCGTCCGCCACGTCACCGTTGCCCAGCCGGAGCCTCTTCCCCGATGACATCGTCCACCGCAACAGCTCGACGTCCCTCGTCCACCTCCCCGGATGAGGATCCGTCGTCCATCTCACCGTCCCGCCGGTTCAGCCACCCCGTCCTCCACCTCCAAGGAGCTGCTCCGACGATCGCCTCGTCTATCGCGGCTGCTCCATCCCCACAGCACCGCCTTAACCTGCTCCACCGGAACTGCGGCATCCTCACCGACTCCTCGGACGATGCCGATGCCTACTCGGTGCCACCAAAGAGGTTGTACACTCATCGCATCGCACCTTCTCCTTAACTCGACCTCCCGGCGCCGACGGTGCTCCATCCCGCACCGCCATGGAGTGGCTACCTTGAAGCCGGCACCGCGGGCGACATCTCCACGACGGCTCTCCCCTAGTGCGAGGCCCCTTCGGCGGTGGCGTCCATACCAGCCGGATCTGCTGCTGCTGCTCTGGCTCTCGCTCGCTCGCTCGCGCTGCTGCTGCTCCGGCTCTCGCTCGATCGCTCGCTCACCCAGCTGCTACTGCTGCTCTCCCCCTTGCTCGTGCTGCTGCTCTGCTCCAATTAAGACACACTTCAGTCGACTGAATCGACTTTTGGGTCAGTCGATTTTCAGGGGTTGGGGGGGGGGCTCGCTGGAGTTAAGGAAGAACCACCCGCAGAGGGGACGGGGGCTCGCCGGAGAGGTACCCCACTATCTATCTTAGGGTTCAGGGTGGGGGGCTAGAGGGCTGGCCGGGGCGACGGTGGCGAGTTGTTTCGGGGTGGCGAGGTGGCCCTGGGGTCGGCTGTTCGGCCGGTGCTGGCAGGTGGCTCAGGGGTGTGCAGGTTGAAGATGAACTACAGGCCCTCCCTAAACTACATGTCAAGTGTCTCTCTGCTACCATTGCGTTCAGTTTCGATAGTAGCATTCAGATTCCACAGTTAATTTCAATTTCGACAGTTAAGTTCAGAGTCAACAGTTTTTACCTCATCTGTTGTAGTCAGGTGGTTTTTGGTGATGTTAATTTTACATCCATTTTTCATCATCTATTGGTGATGCTATTAGAATCCCACTTGAGATTGACGATGTCTGTCTTGTGCTGCTTCAGCCTTGACGTCTTATGGCTCACCGGAGCTGCTCCAACGACAGAATGATCCATCACAATAGAGCAGTGGCCTGGACGCCGTCTATAGATTCCTCAGATCTTCCTCCACACCTCCGACAGCCACCTCTGCCTCAACTGCTTCAGCGACCAACCCAATGATACTGAGGTCGACACGGCTATGACAAAGAGGTTGTACACTTGTTGCATCAGTTATTACTATACATTCACGTCGATCCATTAGGGCTATTTTGGTTCAACGGAAAAACGTCGATCCACTGGTTGTTACCATCACTCTAAATTTCTGCATGCTCTCCTTACATAATCTCACCATATTTTTTTCGTATGCATGTCAGATATTGTACACAGTCATGCTGAATATGTAGAGAAAAAGAGAAGAGTTTTGCGCGGCAATACAATGTCATGCAGACATCGCTCCATGGTGGGTTCAATGGCAAACCCTCCCCACCCCTCTCCAGATTGTAATCCAAAGGAAGATATCTGTTCTGAGGCGTATTCAGACGCCGCTGACCACTCCTATTTACCCCCCAAGGTGTTTGCTCTACCTTGGCATGATGATGTTAGTCATATCATGCATATGTTGCCTTGTAGTGCCTACTTTTGACATCATATATGTCATCTGCTTAGTTTAGACATGTTCTGTAATGCCACCTGTTTAGTTTCTATATCATATATGGGAATTATGCAGTCTCATGTCTTTTAGCCAGCCATAATATATGTGAAATGTGCAATGCCATCCTGTTTAACCAGGCATCATATATTTGAATGATATCTTGCCCATCCTTTTCTTCATTACATTTCCATTTGTCGACAATGTTTGTACATTAAACTACTCTTCCTGTGAATCAGCCATTTGGGTGGGAGATGGAAAAATCTGGAGTGAAAACAAGGCCTTCAGAGCAGACAGTGCTACCTGTTGAAGCAGATCTCTTGTTGGGTCCCGATAGCTCCTCAGAGATGGATTCAGAGACAGATGACCAGTCCTATTCCCCCACTGAGGTGTATGCTCTAACTTGGCACGGTTATACTGCTCATATCATGCATACGATGTCTTGCATTGCATAGTTTAGACATCATATACACAATATTCAACACCATGTTCTTAGTTCAGACATCATATCGAATGCCCTCTGTTTAGCATATAAATCACATATGTGAATTAAATGATGCGATCCTGATTACTTAGATAACATGTAGGTGAATTATGTCATGTGATCCTGTTTAGTTATTCATCATATCTTTGAATTATGTTATGCTATGCTATCCAGTTTAGATAGACATCATATATGTGAAATTATGTCATGCTATCCATTTTAGTTAAACAATATACATGTCAACTATTTCATGCCCTCTTTTTTCCACACTATCTATTGCATCTGTCTCTCATACAATGTCTGTACATTCAACTATGTTTCCTGTTTACAGCCATTTGAATTGGAGCGGGTGATGCCAGTATCTAGCGGAATAAAAACACGGTCTTCAAATAAAACAGTGCTACCTCTTGGTGGAGATAGCACCCTGGTTGTACATGCACAAGAACCAGCCCTACCACACATAACCCAAACTCTCACAGATTGTACCCCAACTGCGATGCACAAGAACCAGCTTCACCCAATCTAACCCCAACCCCAGCCGATAGTAACCTAGTTCCTGTTGACACAGCACCATCTCCACCACAGAGCTCCCAAACAAGAGCAGTTAGTAAGGCGGCTCCAGTGCCCAAAGGGCCAGTACTATCACGGCGAACCCCAACTCCACCAGTTAGTACGCCTATTCCTGTGGGGAAGCACAACCAGCCAGTCGTAGTTTAGCATCTATCGCATTTGATGTTGTTAAGTCGTATGCGCATATCTTCCCATCTTGGAAATATTATACTGAAGATGAAGGAAAATGCCAGTTGCAGGTATTTGTCTAGGAGTTATGTGTAAGTAATGTTATTCATGGCAATTACTTTGCTTCGTCCCATACATCCTACCTCCATCATGGTTATAATACAGCAAATTTTCCCATTTTTCTCTATAGAGAAGGACCGATTTGGAAACTCAGGATGAGGTAACCTGTGCTAATACCTCTGCTATCTTCAAGAATGCTTGGTGGCAGTATCGGAATTACCTGAAGAAAACATACTTCACCGGCAAAGAAACTCATCAAATTCCCTTACGTTCTCCTGAGACACATTTACTGGACGATGACTGGGAACGCCTTCTTCTGTACTGGTCCCGAACCAAGAATGTGGTAAGGTCTATGAGCTCACTTTCTATTTTTAAGTATTATATTGTTGCGTCTTACTGTACTCTGTTCATGTAGAACAAGTGCCTAAACCTGAAGAACAATTGTTCTAATTTAAGATTCCATTGCTATCATAGTTCAAAAAAGTGTTAGGCGTTAATTGTGCGTTTTCCCACCGCCTTGCGCTTTAGTGACCAAAGCACATGCTCATGCGCATTTATGCACAGATTAAGCGTAGTTATGCGCAATGCGTTTTGCCAACGCCTAGAGCCTAGGCGCGCCTTTTTAACTATGATTGCTTTGCTCTTGTATCACTGTATTTACTCATACAAACTTATTTTTAAATTGAAGGATCCAATCGAAACTCCAATGGCACAGCAGGTATGTTCACGCACGTTACTTTAACAGGTTTGATCTTATCAATAGCTCTATTGATTTCAATTTCAATTGTGTATACAGTTGACTTTCATATCATGCACATTACTAGCATCACAACAGAGACAATAGTGTTGTTGTACATGTAGACCCGTGGTACCCATCTGAAATCTTGTTGTGCCGTGTAGTTTCCCACGCTTTGTATTCTTTCACTGTTGCTTTGTCTTGAACTGATATGATTTGAATTGTGTCTCTATTTTGATTTGGCAAGACAATGCAGTGACCGTAGGACATAGATATATGTTTGTTTAATGCTTTTATTATGTACTAGTACTTGGCAATAGAAGACTTGGTAGTTTAATCCTGTCCACCTTACTAATGAACTGGTTCACCGAAATGAGTTTCATATACTAGTACATGCTAAACTTGTTATGTGTCTGCTTGTTTCTTCTTTTAGAATGCTGACAGAATATTGGGGAAGAGTGCCTTATTAAGCAATGGTAAAGGAAGTAATGCAGATAAGGTTCAGGATAGTGACACATCCTTGTTGGTCTCCAACAAAGCTGACAAAACCGCTAAGGATGACTATCTTGAAGACAGCAAGACAACCCCAAAGTCCTGTCTTGGTTTAAAGTTCGAGTTACTGGCCACTACCGCATGCACAAGCTATTCAAACTTACTGTCTGAATCAGTTTGGTTTCTTGAGTCTCAACTACAAGCTGAAAGACATCGATCAGCTGTGCCGCGACAAGAAGCGGAAGGACTGCGGAAGTCCCTGGAGCATTCAGATGCATACTTTCTGGTGCAACAGCAAGCGTTGGAGGATTTTAGCGCCAAACAGGACAAAGCTAATCAGCTTGCTAAGCTTATTGCCAGCATGGTGGATACCCAGGATAACGTTTCTTGAGCTCTTCTGAAGTTGTTTCAGTTATGCTCTTGTTTTGCTGCCGCGTTTATTTGCACTGGTGGCCAATTTTGACGGCCAAGTGTATGTAATATGCTGCTTTGTTCCCTATATTTGCACTGGTGGCGAACTTTGATGCCCAGTGGATGTAATATGTGTAATAGCGGTAATAGGCTAGCCTTAATTGCTTGCTTATTTATTTCCTTATTGTCTTGTTTAGTTGTTTGCTTGTAGTCACTGCAGTTCTTTTTTTGTGTTTTTCTAGTGGCCACAATAGCCTATTTTTGGTAACTAGGCCAAAATAATCATGGCAACACATGGACTGTTGTAACCATGGGCCTCCTGTAGGGCGTATGATCCATGGGCCTTCGTTCGGCCGTAGGACCATTGGCCTTCTATACGGGCCGTAGGATCCATCGGCCTTCTATACGGGCCTTAGGGATCAATGGGCCTTCTACGGGCCGTAGGGTCCATGGGCCTTCTACGGGCCGTACTATCCATGGGCCTCATACGGGCCGTAGGATCCATGGGCCTTCTACGGGGCATATCATCATTTCGCCAATCATGGGCCGTACTATTCGTGGACATGGGCCGTTAATAGGCCGTATTTGATAACTCTATGAAAACAGCCCAACGGGTTTTTTTTGACATGAAAACGGCCCAACGTATTAACGGTCCGCAAACGGGCCGACTGTAACGACGGGCTGAATTTGGCCCACAAGCAGAAAATGACAGTAACGGGCCGTATGTAACCGAATGCTGCAAATGAGCCCAAGAATCAATGGGCACTGAGAAGTCCGAAAGATAACTTGGGCTGGAAACGGCCCAATGGAATAACGGGCCGTTAATGGGTATAAAGTGATCCACTGTTCATTACAGGCCAGTTTCACTACGGGCCGTTAATGGGCCAAGAGTTACAAAGGTCCACATATGGGTCGAAAGAAGTCATGGGCCACACATGGGCCGGAAGTTAAAACGGTCCGAATCATATTGGATGGCCCAGATGACACTACTGGGCCTAATTCAGATAGGGCGTAACGGGCCCTCGGTTAGCGGGCTGTAAATGGGCTATATGCGAACTGTTGGAAATATGCCCTAGAGGCAATAATAAAAGGATTAATATTATATTTCCTTGTTCATGATAATTGTCTTTTATTCATGCTATAATTGTATTATCCGGAAATCGTAATACACGTGTGAATACATAGACAACAATATGTCCCAAGTGAGCCTCTAGTTGACTAGCTCGTTGATCAACAGATAGTCATGGTTTCCTGACTATGGACATTAGATGTCATTGATAACGGGATCACATCATTAGGAGAATGATGTGATGGACAAGACCCAATCCTAAGCATAGCACAAGATCGTGTGGTTCGTTTTGCTAGAGCTTTTCCAATGTCAAGTATCTTTTCCTTAGACCATGAGATCGTGTAACTCCCGGATACCGTAGGAGTGCTTTGGGTGTACCAAACGTCACAACGTAACTGGGTGACTATAAAGGTGCACTACAGGTATCTCCGAAAGTGTCTGTTGGGTTGACACAGATCGAGACTGGGATTTGTCACTCCGTATGACGGAGAGGTATCTCTGGGCCCACTCGGTAATGCATCATCATAATGAGCTCAAGGTGACCAAGTGTCTGGTCACGAGATCATGCATTACGGTACGAGTAAAGTGACTTGCCGGTACGAGATTGAACGAGGTATTGGGATACCGACGATCGAATCTCTGGCAAGTAACGTACCGATTGACAAATGGAACTGTATACGGGATTGCTTGAATCCTCGACATCGTGGTTCATCCGATGAGATCACCGAGGAGCATGTGAGAGCCAACATGGGTATCCAGATCCCGCTGTTGGTTATTGACCGGAGAGCAGTCTCGGTCATGTCTACATGTCTCCCGAACCCGTAGGGTCCACACACTTAAGGTTCAGTGACGCTAGGGTTCTAGAGATATGAGTATGCAGAAAACCGAAAGTTGTTCGGAGTCCCGGATGAGATCCCAGACGCCACAGGAGTTCCGGAATGGTCCGGAGGTAAAGAATTATATATGGGAAGTCGAGTTTCGGCCATCGGGAAAGTTTCGGGGGTCACCGGTATTGTACCGGGACCACCGGAAGGGTCCCGAGGGTCCATCGGGTGGGGCCACTCATCCCGCAGGGCCCCGTGGGCTGAAGTGGGAGGGGAACCAGCCCCTGGTGGGCTGGTGTGCCCCCCTGGGCCCCCCCTCTGCGCCTAGGGTTGGGAACCCTAGGGGAGGGGGCGCCTCCACTTGCCTTGGGGGGCAAGTTTCCCCCCTTGGCCGCCGCCCCCCTAGGAGATCCCATCTCCTAGGGCCGGCGCCCCCCTGGGGTCCCTATATAAAGAGGGGGGAGGGCAGCCGCACCCTGAAGTCTTGGCGCCTCCCTCCCCCCTTGCTACACCTCCTCCTCCCGTAGTTGTTTGGCGAAGCCCTGCCGGAACACTGCTGCATCCACCACGTCGTCGTTCTGCTGGATCTTCATCAACCTCTCCTTCCCCCTTGCTGGATCAAGAAGGAGGAGACATCACGCTGACCGTACGTGTGTTGAACGCGGAGGTGCCGTCCGTTCGACGCTAGGATCTTCGGTGATTTGGATCACGACGAGTACGACTCCATCAACCTCGTTCTCTTGAACGCTTCCGCTCGCGATCTACAAGGGTATGTAGATGCACTCCCCTCTCTCGTTGCTAGATGAACTCATAGATGGATCTTGGTGAACGTAGGATTTTTTTTATTTTATGCAACATTCCCCAATAGTGGCATCATGAGCTAGGTCTATGCGTAGTTCTCTATTGCACGAGTAGAACACAAATTTGTTGTGGGCGTAGATGTTGTCAACTTTCTTGCCGCTACTAGTCTTATTTTGGTTCAGCGGTATTGTGGGATGAAGCGGCCCGGACCGACCTTACACGTACGCTTACGTGAGACAGGTTCCACCGACTGACATGCACTAGTTGCATAAGGTGGCTAGCGGGTGTCTGTCTCTCCCACTTTAGTTGGAGCGGATTCGATGAAAAGGGTCCTTATGAAGGGTAAATAGAAGTTGACAAATCACGTTGTGGTTATTCGTAGGTAAGAAAACGTTCTTGCTAGAACCCTATTGCAGCCACGTAAAAGATGCAACAACAATTAGAGGACGGCTAACTTGTTTTTGCAGCAATTGCCTTGTGATGTGATATGGCCAAAAGTTGTGATGAATGATGAATGATATATTGTGATGTATGAGATCATGTTCTTGTAATAGGAATCATGACTTGCATGTCGATGAGTATGACAATCGGCAGGAGCCATAGGAGTTGTCTTAATTATTGTATGACCTGTGTGTCAATGATTTAACGCCACGTAATTACTTTACTTTATTGCTAAACCGTTAGCCATAGTAGTAGAAGTAATAGTTGGCGCACAACTTCATGGAGACACGATGATGGAGATCATGATGATGGAGATCATGGTGTCATGCCGGTGACGAAGATGATCATGGAGCCCCGAAGATGGAGATCAAAGGAGCTATATGATATTGGCCATATCATGTCACTACTATATAATTGCATGTGATGTTTATTATGTTTATGCATCTTGTTTACTTAGAACGACGGTAGTAAATAAGATGATCCCTTATAATAATTTCAAGAAAGTGTTCCCCCTAACTGTGCACCGTTGCTAAAGTTCGTCGTTTCGAAGCACCACGTGATGATCGGGTGTGATAGATTCCTACGTTCACATACAACAGGTGTAAGACAAATTTACACATGCAAAACACTTAGGTTAACTTGACGAGCCTAGCATGTACAGACATGGCCTCGGAACACAGAGACCGAAAGGTCAAACATGAGTCGTATGGAAGATACGATCAACATGGAGATGTTCACCGATGATGACTAGTCCGTCTCACGTGATGATCGGACACGGCCTAGTCGACTCAGATCGTGTAACACTTAGATGACTAGAGGGATGTCTAATCTGAGTGGGAGTTCATTAAATAATTTGATTAGATGAACTTAATTATCATCAACTTAGTCTAAAATCTTTGCAAAATATGTCTTGTAGATCAAATGGCCAACGCTCATGTCAACATGAACTTCAACGCGTTCCTAGAGAAAACCAAGCTGAAATATGATGGCAGCAACTATACGGACTGGGTCCGGAACCTGAGGATCATCCTCATAGCTGCCAAGAAAGCATATGTCCTAGAAGGACCGCTAGGTGAAGCACCCATCCCAGAGAACCAAGACGTTATGAACGCTTGGCAGTCACGTGCTGATGATTACTCCCTCGTTCAGTGCGGCATGCTTTACAGCTTAGAACCGGGGCTCCAAAAGCGTTTTAAGCAACACGGAGCATATGAGATGTTCGAGGAGCTGAAAATGGTTTTTCAAGCTCATGCCCGGGTTGAGAGATATGAAGTCTCCGATAAGTTCTATAGTTGTAAGATGGAGGAAAATAGTTCTGTCAGTGAGCACATACTCAAAATGTCTGGGTTGCACAACCGCCTGTCCCAGCTGGACATTAACCTCCCGGACGAGGCGGTCATTGACATAATCCTTTAGTCGCTCCAATCGAGCTACAAGAGCTTTGTGATGAACTACAATATGCAGGGGATGGTGAAAACTATTCCTGAAGTATTTTCAATGCTGAAGTCAGCAGAGGTAGAAATCAAGAAGGAACATCAAGTGTTGATGGTCAATAAAACCACTAAGTTCAAGAAGGGCAAGGGTAAGAAGAACTTCAAGAAGAACGGCAAGGATGTTGCCGCACCCGGTAAGCCAGTTGCCGGGAAGAAGTCAAAGAATGGACCCAAGCCTGAGACTGAGTGCTTTTATTTCAAAGGGAAGGGTCACTGGAAGCGGAACTGCCCCAAATACTTAGCGGAAAAGAAGGCCGGCAACACTAAAGGTATATGTGATATACATGTACTTGATGTGTACCTTACCAGTACTCGTAGTAACTCCTGGGTATTTGATACCGGTGCTGTTGCTCATATTTTTAACTCACAGCAGGAGCTGCGGAATAAGCGGAGACTGGCGAAGGACGAGGTGACGATGCGCGTCGGGAATGGTTCCAAGGTCGATGTGATCGCCGTCGGCATGTTACCTCTACATTTACCTACGGGATTAGTTTTAAACCTCAATAATTGTTATTTAGTGCCAAGTTTGAGCATGAACATTGTATCTGGATCTCGTTTAATACAAGATGGCTACTCATTTAAATCCGAGAATAATGGTTGTTCTATTTATATGAGAGATATGTTTTATGGTCATGCCCCGATGGTCAATGGTTTATTCTTAATGAATCTCGAACATAATGTTACACATATTCATAGTGTGAATACCAAAAGATGTAAAGTTGATAACAATAGTCCCACATACTTGTGGCACTGCCGCCTTGGTCACATTGGTGTCAAGCACATGAAGAAGCTCCATGCTGATGGACTTTTAGAGTCTCTCGATTATGAATCATTTGACACATGCGAACCAAGCCTCATGGGCAAAATGACCAAGACTCCGTTCTCCGGAACAATGGAGCGAGCAACCAACTTATTGGAAATCATACACACCGATGTGTGTGGTCCAATGAGCGTTGAGGCTCGCGGAGGATATCGTTATGTTCTCACTCTCACTGATGACTTGAGTAGATATGGGTATGTCTACTTGATGAAACACAAGTCTGAGACCTTTGAAAAGTTCAAGGAATTTCAGAATGAGGTAGAGAATCAACGTGACCGAAAGATAAAGTTCTTATGATCAGATCGTGGAGGAGAATATTTAAGTCACAAATTTGGTACACACTTAAGAAAATGTGGAATCGTTTCACAACTCACGCCGCCTGGAACACCTCAGCGTAACAGTGTGTCCGAACATCGTAATCGCACTCTATTGGATATGGTGCGATCTATGATGTCTCTTAACGATTTACCGCTATCATTTTTGGGATACGCTCTAGAGACAGCTACATTCACTTTAAATAGGGCTCCGTCTAAATCCGTTGAGATGACACCATATGAATTATGGTTTGGGAAGAAACCTAAGCTGTCGTTTCTAAAAGTTTGGGGATGCAATGCTTATGTCAAGAAACTTCAACCTAGAAAGCTCGAACCCAAGTCGGAAAAATGCGTCTTCATAGGATACCCTAAGGAAACCATTGGGTATACCTTCTACTTAAGATCCGAAGGCAAGATCTTTGTTGCCAAGAATGGATCCTTTCTGGAAAAAGAGTTTCTCTCGAAAGGAGTAAGTGGGAGGAAAGTAGAACTCGATGAAGTACTACCTCTTGAACCAGAAAGTAGTGCAGCTCAGGAAAATGTTCCTGTGGTGCCTACACCGAGTGGAGAGGAAATTAATGATGATGATCAAGGTACTTCGGATCAAGTTGCTATTGAACTTCGTAGGTCCACAAGGACACATTCCACACCAGAGTGGTATGGCAACCCAGTCCTGGAAATCATGTTGTTAGACAACGGAGAACCTTTGAACTATGAAGAAGCGATGGCGGGCCCAGATTCCAACAAATGGCTTGAAGCCATGCAATCCGAGATAGAATCCATGTATGAAAACAAAGTATGGACTTTGACAGACTTGCCCGATGATCAGCGAGTGATAGAAAACAATCCGAGAAGAAGACGGACATGGATGGTAATGTTACCATCTATAAAGCTCGACTTGTCGCTAAGGGTTATCACCAAGTTCAAGGGGTTGACTATGATGAGACTTTCTCTCCCGTAGCAAAGCTGAAGTCCTCTGAATCATGTTAGCAATTGCCGCATACTATGATTATGAGATATGCCAGATGGATGTCAAAACGGCATTCCTTAACGGCTATGTTAAGGAAGAACTGTATATGATGCAGCCAGAAGGTTTTGTCAACCCCAAGAATGCTAACAAGGTGTGCAAGCTCCAGCGATCCATTTATGGGCTGGTGCAAGCATCTCGGAGTTGGAACATTCGCTTTGATGAGATGATCAAAGCTATTGGGTTTATGCAGACTTATGGAGAAGCCTGCGTTTACAAGAAAGTGAGTGGGAGCTCTGTAGCATTTCTCATATTATATGTAGATGACATACTTTTGATGGGAAATAATATAGAACTTTTGGACATCATTAAGGCCTACTTGAATAAGTGTTTTTCAATGAAGGACCTTGGAGAAGCTGCTTACATATTAGGCATCAAGATCTATAGGGATAGATCGAGACGCCTCATAGGTCTTTCACAAAGCACATACCTCGATAAGATATTGAAGAATTTCAAAATGGATCAGTCCAAGAAAGGGTTCTTGCCTGTATTGCAAGGTGTGAGATTGAGCTTGGCTCAATGCCCGACCACGGCAGAAGATAAAGAAGAGATGAGTGTCATCCCCTATGCCTCAGCCATAGGATCTATTATGTATGCCATGCTGTGTACCAGACCTGATGTAAACCTTGCCGTAAGTAAGGTAGGAAGGTACCAAAGTAATCCCGGCAAGGAACACTAGACAGCAGTCAAGAATATCCTGAAGTACCTGAAAAGGACAATGGACATGTTTCTCGTTTATGGAGGTGATGAAGAGCTCGTCGTAAAGGGTTACGTCGACGCTAGCTTCGACACAGATCTGGATGACTCTAAGTCACAAACCGGATATGTGTATATGTTGAATCGTGGAGCAGTAAGCTGGTGCAGTTGCAAGCAGAGCGTCATGGCGGGATCTACATGTGAAGCGGAGTACATGGCAGCCTCGGAGGTAGCACATGAAGCAATATGGATGAAGGAGTTCATCACCGACCTAGGAGTCATACCCAATGCGTCGGGGCCGATCACTCTCTTCTGTGACAACACTGGAGCTATTGCTCTTACCAAGGAGCCCAGGTTTCACAAGAAGACCAGGCACATCAAGCGTTGTTTCAACTCCATCCGTGAAAATGTTCAAAATAGAGACATAGATATTTGTAAAGTACATACGGATCTGAATGTCGCAGATCCGTTGACTAAACCTCTTCCGCGAGCAAAACATGATCAACACCAGAACTCTATGGGTCTTCGAGTCATCACAATGTAACTAGATTATTGACTCTAGAGGCAATAATAAAAGGATTATTATTATATTTCCTTGTTCATGATAATTGTCTTTTATTCATGTTATAATTGTATTATCCGGAAATCGTAATACACATGTGAATACATAGACCACAATATGTCCCTAGTGAGCCTCTAGTTGACTAGCTCGTTGATCAACAGATAGTCATGGTTTCCTGACTATGGACATTAGATGTCATTGATAACGGGATCACATCATTAGGAGAATGATGTGATGGACAAGACCCAATCCTAAGCATAGCACAAGATCGTGTAGTTCGTTTTGCTAGAGCTTTTCCAATGTCAAGTATCTTTTCTTTAGACCATGAGATCGTGTAACTCCCGGATACTGTAGGAGTGCTTTGGGTGTACCAAACGTCACAACCTAACTGGGTGACTATAAAGGTGCACTACAGGTATCTCCGAAAGTGTCTGTTGGGTTGACACGGATCGAGACTGGGATTTGTCACTCCGTATGACGGAGAGGTATCTCTGGGCCCACTCGGTAATGCATCATCATAATGAGCTCAAGGTGACCAAGTGTCTGGTCACGGGATCATGCATTATGGTACGAGTAAAGTGACTTGCCGGTAACGAGATTGAATGAAGTATTGGGATACCGACGATCGAATCTCGGGCAAGTAACGTACCGATTGACAAAGGGAATTGTATACAGGGTTGCTTGAATCCTCGACATCGTGGTTCATCTGATGAGATCATCGAGGAGCATGTGGGAGCCAACATGGGTATCCAGATCCCACTGTTGGTTATTGACCGGAGAGCAGTCTCGGTCATGTCTACATGTCTCCCGAACCCGTAGGGTCTACACACTTAAGGTTCAGTGACGCTAGGGTTGTAGAGATATGAGTATGCAGCAAACCGAAAGTTGTTCGGAGTCCCGGATGAGATCACGGACGTCACGAGGAGTTTCGGAATGGTCCGGAGGTAAAGAATTATATATGGGAAGTCGAGTTTCGGCCATCGGGAAAGTTTCGGGGGTCACCGGTATTGTACCAGGACCACCGGAAGGGTCCCGGGGGTCCACTGGGTGGGGCCACTCATCCCGGAGGGCCCCGTGGGCTGAAGTGGGAGGGGAACCAGCCCCTGGTGGGCTTGTGCGCCTCCCCCTGGGCCCCCCTCTGCGCCTAGGGTTGGGAACCCTAGGGGATGGGGCGCCTCCACTTGCCTTGGGGGGCAAGTTTCCCCCCTTGGCCGCCGCCCCTCTAGGAGATCCCATCTCCTAGGGCCAGCGCCCCCCTGGGGTCCCTATATAAAGAGGGGGGGAGGGCAGCCGCACCCTAAAGTCTTGGCGCCTCCCTCCCCCCTTGCTACACCTCCTCCTCCCGTAGTTGCTTGGAGAAGCCCTGCCGGAACCCTGCTGCATCCACCACGCCGTCGTGCTGCTGGATCTTCATCAATCTCTCCTTTCCCCTTGCTGGATCAAGAAGGAGGAGACGTCACGCTGACCGTACGTGTGTTGAACTCGGAGGTGCCGTCCGTTCGGTGCTAGGATCTCCGGTGATTTGGATCACGACGAGTACGACTCCATCAACCCCGTTCTTTTGAACGCTTCCGCTCGCGATCTACAAGGGTAAGTAGATGCACTCCCCTCTCTCGTTGCTAGATGAACTCATAGATGGATCTTGGTGAACGTAGGAATTTTTTTATTTTATGCAACGTTCCCCAACATGAACAGGCCGTTAACAGGCTTTCCGTGGGCCGGTCCGCCACCTTTTGACCAAGTCAAACATGCCGGCCTTTTCACCGGAATGGGCCTCTGTTGGGACGTGCCACGTGTCTCCGTATCATAGGTGCCTTTGGTCCAATGAGCGGATGACATCTGTCCCAACGGTGAGCCGACACGTGTTTGCTCCAGCCAATGATGATTTTACACGTGGAAAATCCCCATTGGTCGCGGCTGTTAACGGGTTATCGGATCCAAAAACCGACCCGATAGCTTAACGGCATTCCGTTACGGTGGATGCCATGTGTCGGTCACCCTTGACGAAAGCAGTTCTGTGACGCACGATTTATCGTCATGGAAGTGGACACTTCCGTGATGATAATTTTGGCAATGTCATGGAACACTTCTACGACAACACATGTATGACTATCTTGATTCTGTCATAAATTTGTCATGGATGTACATGCATGACAAAAAATGTGACCTACTGTGACAAACACGTATCGTCACGGAAGTGTGTTTTTTTGTAGTGATGAGATGGCTTTATCTTCCCTACTACATGCATTATAGGCAGTTCCCAAACAGAATGGTAAAGGTTTATACTCCCCCAACCACCAACAAGCATCAATCCATGGCTTTCTCGAAACAACGAGTGCCTCCAACTAACAACATCCCTGGGGGAGTTTTGTTTAATTATTTTAATTTGCTTTGATCTTTTGGATCATGGGACTGGGCATCCCGGTTACCGGCCCTTTCTCGTGAATGAGGAGCAGAGTCCACTCCTCTTGAGAATAACCCACCTAGCATGGAAGATATAGGCAGCCCTAGTTGAAACATGAGCTGCTCGAGCATACAAAACATAATTTCATTTGAAGGTTTGGAGTTTGGCACATACAAATTTACTTGGAACAGCAGGTAAATACCGCATATAGGAAGGTATGGTGGACTCATATGGAAGAACTTTGGGGTTTAAGGATTTTGGATGCACAAGCAGTATTCCCACTTAGTACAGGTGAAGGCTAGCAAAAGACTGGGAAGCGACCAACTGAGAGAGGGACAACATTCATAAACATGCATTAAAATTAATTCACACCGAATACAAGCATGAGTAGGATATAATCCACCATGAACATAAATATCGTGAAGGCTATGTTGATTTGATTCAACTACATGCGTGAACATGTGCCAAGTCGAGTCACTCAATTCATTCAAAGGAGGATACCATCCCATCATACCACATCATAATCATTCTAATAGCATGTTGGCACGCAAGGTAAACCATTATAACTCATAGCTAATCAAGCATGGCACAAGCAACTATAATCTCTAAATGTCATTGCAAATATGTTTACCTCATAATAGGCTGACTCAGAAATGATGAACTCATCATATTTACAAAAACAAGAGAGGTCGAGTTCATACCAGCTTTTCTCATCCCAATAAGTCCATCATATATCGTCATTATTGCCTTTCACTTGCACGACCGAACGATGTGTATAATAATAAGAGTGCACGTGCATTGGACTAAGCTGGAATCTGCAAGCATTCAACTCAAGAGAGAAGACAAGTAATTTTGGCTCTAGGTTAAATAAACAATCATGCATATGAGAGCCACTAAACATTTTCAATATGGTCTTCTCGACCCCCAAAGGAAAGGAAAGAAAATAAAACTATTTACACGGGAAAGCTCCAAAGAAGTAAGAAGAAGAACTAGAAATCTTTTTGGGTTTTCATTTTAATTTCTACTACAAGCATGGAAATTAAACTAACTATTTTTTTTGGTTTTTCTTAAGGTTTATCAAACACACAAGAAGAAAACTAGAAAAAGAAATTCAAACTAGCATGGATAATACAATGAAAGAGTATGAGCACCGACGACTAGTGTGTGAACATGAATGTAAAGTCGGTGAGAAATACGTACTCCCCCAAGCTTAGGCTTTTGGCCTAAGTTGGTCTAGTACCAAGGACCGCCGCTACTCTCCCCGGTGTAATGGGAGGTGTAATCAGGATACCATTGGCTGGTCATCTCCGGATTCCACTGGACAGATGATGCACGATAAGGGTCCAGTTCAGGTTCCGACTCTGGAGTAAAAGCTTGGGCTCGATGATTGTTTACCGCTTCCGGTGTGACAAGAAATTTTTCTTCAAGCAAATCAAACAACAAAGGCACAGGCAAAATAATAATCTCAATGTGTTTCTTATTAAATCTAAGTTTATACATGAGCATCCTCTCTTCATTGTCAACAATAAACTTGTGTGCTACGACGCTCTTGTAATATAAAATATGAGGAGGCAATGTTGTCTCCTCTTTCTCAAGATGCCTAATGGGTATCTGAAAGTGCCTAGCAAGACGTGCAGCATAGATACCTCCAAATATGGGCCTTTTGTATGATTTAGGGCTAGCCGTTTAGCAACGAAGGCACCCATACTAAAAGTATCGTCTCCAAGCAAGGCATGTTGAATAATGATAATATTAGGAACACTTAAGTCTCCTCTATTTCCACGACCAATCAAGCATCTACTAGCAAATGTGGCAAAGTAGTGTAAAACAGGAAAGTGTATGCTAGAGACTTTTACCTCGGAACCCTTCTTTGGCTCCTCTACACCTATAGTATTAACAAAGCCATCCACATCTTTATGATGGGGTTCCTCTAATTCTCCCTCATAAGGAATTCTACACACCGTGCAAAAATTACGTAAAGACATTTCTCTGAATTCATCATATAAGTGAAGTGATACTGCAGGCGGTGACTTCTTAGGATAGTAATAAAAGTTTTGCACGAAAGTATTGGTGAGTAGGAGATACTGATCGATCTGGTCATTGACGAAACCGGTGAGGCCTGCAGTCTCGATCAAAGAATAAAAATCTTCATGAATTCCAGCTTCTTTCAAGAAATCATTGCATGGCCATTCACACGACCGCACTTCCGCTAAGCGAGGAAGATTATACTTGGGTTTTTCCTTCTCTTTTAGCTTGTTTTTCTTGAGAGCCTTGGCTAGAAGAACCCCTTAAAAGTCTCCTTAACATTTTCTGATTTTTTTTGAAATTTTAGTAACTTCAAAATAAATGTGAATAAAACTAAACAAGATTGGTAGCAACTACTCCTACAAGTGCCTAGAGCCTATATCATGCATTAGAATTGCTTGGGACCTCATAAATTTAACATGCCAGCTCAAGAACATGGTCACCTATGCAGCAAAAATTTGCAATTAATAAAGCACTAGAACAACAACTATTTGGACCAATGGAGGAGTCACATACCAAGCAACAATCTCCCAAAGTAGTTTTGTGAATGGTGCTTTGAGTAAGGAGATCGAAAATGGCAGCAAAATGAGCTAGAACTCATGCTTGAGCTGGATGGGGATTTTTTGGGTAGAAGATGAAGTGTGTGGGTGCTAGCATAAGTGGAGGGGGCCACCAGGGGCCCACGAGACAGGGGGCGCGCCCTATAGGGGGGGCGCCCTCCACTCTCGGGGCCTGGTGCTTGCCCCTCCTGCAGTGTTTTCAGTGCCTAATATCCTCAAGTATTCCATAAAAAATCATACTAAATTTGCAGGGCATTTGGAGCACTTTTATTTTTGGGACATTTTTTAATGCACGGATAATTCATAAAACAAACGGATAATACTATTTTTGTTTTTTTATTCTAAATAACAGAGAGTAAAAAGAGGGTACAGAAGGTTGTGCCTTCTAGTTTCATCCATCTCGTGATCATCAAAATGAATCCACTAACAAGGTTGATCAAGTCTTGTTAGCAAACTCATTCTGAATAACACGGAACCGGAGAAATTTCGAATAACACTAAGTTACCTCAGCGGGGATATGAAAATCCCCAACAATAAGAATATCATACTTTTTCTTGACAGTAGCGAGAGGAAATTCAAAACCTCCAATAATAATAGTTGGAACTTTTCCAATAGAATTGATGCTATGAACTTGAGATTGTTTCCTCGGAAAGTGTACCGTATGCTCATTACCATTAACATGAAAAGTGACATTGCCTTTGTTGCAATCAATAACAGCCCCTGCAGTGTTCAAAAAAGGTCTACCAAGGATAATAGACATACTATCGTCCTCGGGAATATCAAGAATAACAAAGTCCATTAAGATAGTGACATTTGCAACCACAACAGGCACATCCTCACAAATATCGACAGGTATAGGAGTTGATTTATCAGCCATTTGCAAAGATATTTCAGTAGGTGTCAACTTATTCAATTCAAGTCTACAATATAAACAGAGAGGCATAACACTAACACCGTCTCCAAGATCACATAAAGCAGTTCTAACATAATTTCTTTTAATGGAGCATGGTATAGTTGGTACACCAGGATCTCCAAGTTTCTTTGGTATTCCACCCTTAAAAGTGTAATTAGCAAGCATGGTGGAAATTTCAGCTTCCGCTATCTTTCTTTTATTTGTGATGATATCCTTCATATACTTAGCATAAGGATTTACTTTGAGCATATCAGTTAAGTGCATACGTAAGAAAATAGGTCTAATCATTTCAGCAAAGCGCTCAAAATCCTCATCATCCTTTGACTTGGATGGTTTAGGAAGAAAGGGCATGGGTTTCTAAACCCATGGTTCTCTTTCTCTACTGTGCTTCCTAGCAACAAAATCTCTCTTATCATAACGTTGATTCTTTGATTGTGGGTTATCAAGATCAACAGCAGGTTCAACCTCTACTTCATTGTTTTTGCTAGGTTGAGCATCAACATGAACATTATCATTAACATTATCACAAGGTTCATGTTCATCACCTGATTCTGTTTCAGCATCAGAAATAGAAATGTTATTGAGATTCTCAGGTGTGTCTACAGTAGGTTCACTAGAAGCATGCAAAGTTCTATCGTTTTTATTTTTCTTCTTTTTAGAACAACTAGGTGCCTCTAAATTATTTCTCTGAGAATCTTGCTCGATTCTCTTAGGGTGGCCTTCAGGATACAAAGGTTCCTGAGTCATTCTACCAGTTCTAGCAGCCACTCTAATAGCAAAGTCATTTTTATTATTTAATTCATCAAGCAAATCATTTTGAGCTTTAAGTACTTGCTCAGCTTGAGTAGCAACCATAGAAGTATATTTGCTAATGAGTTGGAGTTCACCTTTAACTCTAGCCAAGTTATCACTTACGCGTCCTATCTTGAAAGCATTATTCTTTAACTCTCTACCAACATAAGCATTAAAACTTTCTTGTCTAGCCATAAAGTCATCAAATTCATCTAAGCATGGGCTATGAAACTTAGTAGAGGGGATTTCAACTTTATCATATCTATAGAGAGAATTTACCTTTACTACCTATGTCGGGTTATCAAGACAATATGGTTCTTCAACAGGCGGTATATTAAGACCATGTATTTCTTCAATAGGAGGTAAATTCTTAACATCTTCAGCTTTAATACCTTTTTCTTTCATTGATTTCTTTGCCTCTTGCATATCTTCAGGATTGAGGAAGAAAACGCCTCTCTTTTTCGGAGTGGGTTTAGGAATAGGCTCAGGAGTTGGCTCAATTGGTTCAAGAATTGCCTCAGGAATTGGCTCAGGAAGAGTCCAATTATTTTCATTAGTCAACATATTATTCAGTAATATTTCAGCTTCGTCGACTGTTCTTTCCCTGAAAACACAACCAACACAACTATCCAAGTAGTCCTTGGAAGCATCGATTAGTCCATTATAAAAGATATCAAGTATTTCATTTTTCTTGAGAGGATGATCAGGCAAAGCATTAAGTAATCGGGGAAGCCTCCACCAAACTTGTGGGAGACTCTCTTATTTGATTTGCACAAAATTGTATATTTCCCGCAAGGCAGCTTGTTTCTTATGAGCAGGGAAATATTTAGCAGAGAAGTAATAAATCATATACTAGGGACTACGCACACAACCAGCAGGAGCAAGAGAATTATACCAAGTCTTAGCATTACCCTTTAATGAGAACGGAAATATCTTAAGGATATAAAAATAGCGAGATCTTTCATCATGAGTAAACAGGGTAGCTATATCATTCAACTTGGTAAGATGTGCCACAACAGTTTCAGATTCAAGGCCATAAAAAGGATCGGATTCAACTAGAGTAATAATCCCAGGTTCAACAGAGAATTCATAATCCTTATCAGTAACACAGATAGGTGAAGTAGCAAAAGCAGGGTCAGGTTTATTCTAGCATTAAGAGACCACTGCTTCCATTTAGCTAATAATTTCTTAAGATCATATCTATCATTGCAAGCAAAGATAGCTCTAGCAGCTTCTTCATTCATAACATAACCCTCAGGAACAACATGCAATACATAATCATTGGGAGAGTTTTCATCATCACTATCATCAATAATAGCATCTTCAATAATTTCATTCCCCCTAACTCTAGCAAGTTGTTCATCAAAAAATTCACCTAATGGCAAAGTAGTAGCACGCACAGAAGTAGTTTCATCATGCATAGCAGAAGTGGCATCATCAATAACATGTGACATATCAGAATTCATAGCAGTAGCAGGTTTAGGTGTCGCAAGTTTACTCAAAACAGAAGGAGAATCTAGTGCAGAGCTAGATGGCAGTTCCTTACGTCCCCTCGTAGTTGAGGAAAAAATCTTGGTTTTAGCGTCTTTCAAGTTCTTCATAGTGATCAACAGATATAAATCCCAAGTGACTCAGAGAATAGAGCTATGATCCCCGGCAACGGCGCCAGAAATTAGTCTTGATAACCCACAAGTATAGGGGATTGCAACAGCTTTCGAGGGTAAAGTATTCAACCCAAATTTATTGATTCGACACAAGGGGAGCCAAAGAATATTCTTCAGTATTAGCAGTTGAGTTGTCAATTCAACCACACCTGGATAACTTAGTATCCGCAGCAAAGTATTTAGTAGCAAAGTAGTATGATAATAAAGGTAACGGTGGCAAAAGTGAAGATAATAGTTTTTGGGTTTTTGTAGTAATTGTAACAGTAGCAATGGAAAAGTAAATAAGCGAAGAACAATATATGAAAAGCTCGTAGGCAATGGATCAGTGATGGATAATTATGCCGGATGTGATTCCTCATGTAATAGTTATAACATAGGGTGACATAGAACTAGCTCCAGTTCATCAATGTAATATAGGCATGTATTCCGTAAATAGTCATACGTGCTTATGGAAAAGAACTTGCATGGCATCTTTTGTCCTACCCTCCCGTGAAAGCGGGGTCCTAGTGGAAACTAAGGGATATTAAGGCCTCCTTTTAATAGAGAACCGGAACAAAGCATTAGCACATAGTGAATACATGAACTCCTCAAACTACGGTCATCACCGAGAAGTATCCCGATTATTGTCACTTCGGGGTTGTCGGATCATAACACATAATAGGTGACTATAGACTTGCAAGATAGGATCAAGAACACACATATATTCATGAAAACGTAATAGGTTCAGATCTGAAATCATGGCACTCGGGCCCTAGTGACAAGCATTAAGCATAGCAAAGTCATAGCAACATCAATCTCAGAACATAGTGGATACTAGGGATCAAACCCTAACAAAACTAACTTGATTACATGGTAAATCTCATCCAACCCATCACCGTCCAGCAAGCCTACGATGGAATTACTCACGCACGGCGGTGAGCATCATGAAATTGGTGATGGAGGATGGTTGATGATGACTATGGCGATGAATCCCCCTCTCCGGAGCCCCGAACGGACTCCAGATCAGCCCTCCCGAGAGAGATTAGGGCTTGGCGGCGGCTCCGTGTCGTAAAACATGATGAAACTTTCTCCCTGATTTTTTTCTCCCCGAACGTGAATATATGGAGTTGGAGTTGATGTCGGTGGAGGTACAGGGGGCCCACGAGATAGGGGGCACGCCCTATAGTGGGGGGTGCCCCCCTGTCTCATGGATAGGGTGTGGCCCCTCTGGTGTATTTCTTTTGCCCAGAAATTCCTATTAATTCCAAAAAGTGCCTCCATGGATTTTCAGGACATTCTGAGAACTTTTCTTTTCTACACATAAAACAACATCATGGCAGTTCTGCAGAAAACAGCGCTAGTCCGGGTTAGTTTCATTCAAATCATGCAAGTTAGAGTCCAAAACAAGGGCAAAAGTGTTTGGAAAAGTAGATACATTGGAGACGTATCAGGGGTCTAGTGAGGAAGTAAATGAATTTGAGTCTTTTATGAGTAAGGTCAAGGGCAAATCCAAGAAGCACTTTGTTGCTCTCTTGGAACAACTTGGTGAAGCCAATGACATGATCGAGGCTCACAAAGAAACCATCTCTAAGATGGAAGGTCATAGTCGTGACTATGCCGATGAGATATCGGATCTCTCTAATGCTCTTGAGGAAGAGTGTGTGCATGGTTTGGCTCTTGAGGAGTCACACAATGATGACCATGCTAAGTTAAAGAAATATCTTGATCATGCTCTTGTTGTGTCTCGTGTGCTAACTTCTGAGAAGGCTAAACTTGGCGTTGACCATGCTAGACTCAAGGAGGAGTTTGATTTACTTGACAAGGCCCACAAGGTCCTTAAGGGTGCTCATGCTAGCCTCAAGGAGTCTCATGCTCAACTCCAAGTTAAGCTAACCAAAGAAAAGGCAACCTTTCCTCATATGGTATTAATTGATAATGCAAATGCCACTAACACGTGTTGTGAGCATATGCATCTGGTGGAGGAGAATGCCAAGTTGAAGGATCAACTTGAGAAAGGCCTTGTGACATGCATTCAAGGTGAGAAGAACCTCAACGACCTTTTTAGCAATCAAAAGGATGTTGTGGCCAAGGAGGGAGTTGGATTCGCACCCAAGTCCAACAACAAGAAGAAGAACGACAAGACCAAACGACCTCCTCCTCTCAAGCAAACTTTTGTGAAAGAGGGAGAGGGTGCTCCTAAGGAGAAGAAGAACAATGTGAAGGGTGATAATGTCAAAAAGGGCAAAACCACCTCCCCCAACAAAGCCCGCGACTTTAACCCTTCTTATGTGTTGTGCCGTGCTAGTGATGGGCATGTTTATGCTAAATTTGTTGGTTCTCCTAATGAGTACATTGAATGGTCTATTTGGGTTCCTAAGACCCTTGTTAATAACATCAAAGGACCCATTACTAAATGGGTACCCAAAACCAAGCATTGATCACTTGTAGGTGTTTGCTTCCGGTGGGGGATCATGGTTGCTCGATAGTGGAGCAACAAATCATATGACCGGGAGCAAGGACTTGGTGGTGGACGTGCAAAACATCCCATCTATGCCCACTAATGTCGAGTGGGGTGATGCCTCATCTTCTAAGGTATTGGGTCTTGGCAAGGTTGTCATTTCTCAAGATCTAACGATCGAGAAAGTCATGCTTGTTGAGTCCCTTGCGTACAATTTACTTTCCGTTCGTCAACTTGCACTCATGGGCTTTGCCACTTTCTTTGATATTGATACCGTGGCCCTCTCGTGGAGCAAGACTCTTAAAATAGCCTTTGTTGGGCATGTCGAGAACGGTCTCTATGTGATTAACTTTTCGGAGCGGCCCACTAAGACCGCGACATGCCTAATGGCTAAAGTTGATGTGGGATGGCTTTGGCATTGCCGTTTAGCCCACGTCAGTATGAGATCTTTGCAAAGTCTTCTCAAGGGGGACCATGTCCGTGGACTAACAAATGTTAGTTTTGCCAAAGATCGTGCTTGCAGTGCTTGTATCGAAGGAAAGCTTCATGAGAAGGCTCACCCTCCCACGACTATCATCTACTCGAAGAGACCCTTGGAGCTCCTTCACATGGACCTCTTTGGGCCTCCATCCTTTGATAGTCTTGGGAGTAGAAAGTATTGCTTGGTGATTGTGGATGATTATTCAAGATACACTTGGGTATATTTCTTCAAGAGGAAGAGTGAAACACAACAAACCGTCATCGACTTTGCAAATGAAGCTCAACGTCAACATGATGCAAAGATCTTGACAATAAGAAGTGACAACGGCACTGAGTTCAAGAACTACACCTTGGATGAGTTTGTTAGTGATGAGGGGATCAAGCATCAATATGCTGCACCATATACCCCTCAACAAAATGGTGTCGCGGAGAGGAAGAACCGGATGTTGATGGATGCGGCAAGGACCATGATGGCGGAGTTCAAGTCTCCATACAACTTTCGGGATGAAGCCATCAACACAACATGTCATGCATCCAGTCGGCTCTATCTCCGCAAAGGCTTGAACAAGACTCCTTATGAAATACTTACCGGTAACAAGCCCAACATCAAGTACTTCCGAGTGTTCGGGTGTAAGTGTTTCATTCTCAAGAAAGGTGTTCATTTGTCTAAATTTGAGGCTAGAGCCTACGAGGGCATATTTGTTGGTTATGATACAAACTCTCATGCTTACTGTGTCCTCAACAAGTCTACCGGACTCATTGAGGAGACATGTAACATGGAGTTTGACGAAAATAACGGCTCCCAAGTGGAGCAAAGTGGTACTTGCGATGTAGGTGATGAAATTCCTCCCCAAGCCATAAGAAGAATGGGTGTGGGTCATATCCTACCCATCGAGGAAACCCTTGTTCCTGAAGGAGAAGGACAATGTTCCACTCAAGTGGAGCCATCACCAACCCAAGACCCACATGCTTCCAAAGAACAAAGTGAAGGCCCTCAACCTCGTGAACAAGACCAAGGGCAAGATAAACCTCAAGATGGTGGTGAACCACCAAATGATGCCCAAGGTCAAGTTCCCCCCTCGAGCAAGTTCAAGATCAAGAGCAAGCTCAAGATGTAGAACAAGCTCAAGACGGCGCTCAAGATAATCAAGTTAATCCTCCTCCTTCCACATCCGAGGAGGAATTAGAGCGTCGTGCCATGAAGATTGCTTACAAGCTCACCACCCAAGGTCATCTCATGGAGAACGTGGTTGGAAGCCTAAGAAAGGGGGTAAGCACTCGTAGACAATTAGCAAACTATTGTGAACATCATGCGTTTGTCTCTTGTGTTGAACCCCAAAAGGTCTATGAGGCACTCGATGTTTCGGATTGGCTCAATGCCATGCATGAAGAACTCAACAACTTCGAGTACAACAAGGTGTGGAGATTGGTGCCAAGTCTGTTGGGGAACCACAACGTCATTGGAACCAAGTGGATTTTCAAGAACAAGCAAGATGCTCATGGGAACATCATTCGCAACAAGGCAAGATTGGTAGCACAAGGCTACTCCCTAGTCAAGGGTATCGACTACGGTGAAACCTTTGCTCCCGTTGCTCGCCTTGAATCCATTCGTTTGTTGATTGCTTATTCTTCCCATCAGAACTTTAAGTTACAACAAATGGATGTGAAGAGTGCTTTTCTTAATGGTCCTATTAATGAGTTGTTTTATGTCAAGCAACCCCCCGGGTTTGAGGATCCCTACTTCCCGAATCATGTGTATCAACTCGATAAGGCACTCTACGGCCTTAAGCAAGCCCCACATGCATGGTATGACCACCTTACCGAGTTTTTACAAGATCGTGGATTTGAGGTTGGGCAAATCAATCCCACTCTTTTCACTAAGAAGGTCAAATGGGAGTTGTTTGTATGCCAACTATATGTTGATGATATTATCTTTGGTTCCCCTAACAAAGCTTTCAATGAGGAATTTGCCGCTCTCATGACCTCTAAGTTCAAGATGTCTTTGATGGGAGAGTTGAAGTTCTTCTTTGGTTTCGATATCAAGCAAATAAGAGAAGGTACCTTCATCAACCAAGCCAAATACACTCAAGACATGCTAAAAAGATTCACGCTAAGTGATGTCAAGCCGGCTTCTACTCCAATGCCTACCAAGTGCCAACTTGACATTGATCCCAATGGTAAAGCGGTGGATCAAAAGGTATATCGCTCCATGATTGGCTCCTTGCTTTACCTTTGTGCATCTAGACCGGATATGATGTTGAGTGTGGGAATATGTGCACGGTTTCAAGCCGCACCGAAGGAAAGCCACTATGTGGCGGTCAAGCGAATCTTTCGATATTTGGCTCATACCCCAAACTTTGGCTTATGGTACCCAAGAGGAGCAAACTTCAAGCTTGAAGGATATACGGATTCCGATTGGGCGGGAGACAAAGTGGATAGGAAGTCCACTTACGGAGGGTGGCAATTTCTTGGTTGCTCTTTGGTGAGTTGGTCTTCCAAGAAGCAAAGTTGTGTGTCTCTCTCGTCCACCGAAGTGGAATATGTGGCGGTCGGTAGTTGTTGTGCACAACTCTTATGGATGAGGCAAACTTTAAAGGAGTACGATGTCATTTGTGACAAAGTGCCTCTTTGGTGTGATAATGAAAGTGCCATCAAGATTTCTCTCAACCCGGTGCAACATTTCAAGACGAAGCATATTGAGATTCGGTATCACTTCATCCAGGATCACATTAGGCGAGGGGAGATCGAGCTCAAGTATGTCAACACTCATGATAACCTTGTAGATATTTTCACGAAGCCCTTGGATGAAGCAAGATTTCGCAAGTTAAGGCATGAGCTAAATATCATTGATTCGATCAATGTATCTTGAACCTATGCACATCCCACCATATTCAACAGGTTGTCTAGTTTAGGTGTAGGCATGGACATAGGGGGAGTGTTGTTCTCTCAATGAACTCTCCCTCCCCCCCATTATGCATAAATTGATCAAGTCTTTCACATTAACCATTTTTGATGGTACTTGTGCTTCAAGGACGAGTTTTGGTCATGGGCCCAAGGTTAAAATCTTCGTGGCGCCATATCTCTTGACTCAAACATAGGTGGCCTCGGCCACCGCCCTATCTTGAAGTGGTGTGTCTTGCCCCCTTTGCTAGTGTGTTTGCTGGCGAGTTCGTCTTTCCTCCTCTTCTTCCCGTTCTTTTTCCCTTTTTCTGAGCTAAGCCATTGTTGTCTAGTTTCCGTGGCTTGCTGGGTGGTACTACCACTGGTGGTGCGCGGTACTACCGCTTATAAGCGGTACTACCACCCACTAGCGCGGTACTACCACTGTGGGGCGGGACCAGGGGGTTATATCGGGGCAGGGGGAGGTTTCTTCTTCCCCATACCCATTCACTTCGCCCCCTCGTTCCTCTTCATCTCTCCAGCAACGCCTCGCTGCGAGATGGCTCCAGCGGACCTTCTTCTCCGGGGCGTCCCTCTCCATTTCCTTCGGTGGAGTTGATCCCCACCTCGTCCTCTTTCCATGGATGCCGGTATTGCCCCTGTTCCTCCTCTCTTTTTGTCTAGATTTCAGATTTAGCGTCTTAGTGGTTGCATCCCTAGATTTTTGGCTAAATCTAGGCTTGAGTAGGTTGGAGAAGGCAACTAGCCTATTTGGATTAGTGTTTGGTAGGAGTATTTTTGAATTTGGCAGGTCGGTAGTGCCGGATCTGACCACGGCAGTAGGGAACCACTGTTTCCTCGCTTCGAGCGATACTACTGCTCTCATTGGAGCGGTACTACTGCTTGGGCGGTACTGCCGCTTCCAGGTTGCGGTACTACTGCTGCCTGCCAAGTTCCATCATGTTCCTACCATTCCTTGATCTCTTTTGTTGTGTTTGTTGGCTTATGATCGTTCTTTCTGGTTTTTTCGCATGTTCTTGTGTTTGGTTCCAGGTGATGAACATCCTGAGCATCAAGCTCGCCGTGTCAAACCCAGTCATGCCACGTCAAAGCGCTACTGCACATCTGAGTCAGCAGGAGGTTCCTCTAGTGCTCCACCTCCACCTCAACTCAAGAAGAAGTCTGCCGTCAAGCCGAAGCCAAAGGGCAAAACTGTGCCTCAAATGAATGCCAAGGAGTTCTGGGCAAGGCGTCGCCGCAACCCCTATGTGGAATACCAAGAACCCACTTTGGTCAACCGTCCGTTCTGGAACCGCTTTCAGTTTGCCATCTTCTTTGATGTGCTCAAGGCCAAGAAGAATCTCTATGTTGATGTGCACTCCATAGACACGGACTATATGGAGAAGGATCCTGAGTACTTTGGTGAAGCTCTTCAGATGTGCTCTCAACTGAACATTCTCAGAATCATGCAGTTCAACAAGGACTCTGATGCAGATATAGTGGCTCAATTCTATGCCACTGTCCATCTAGGGACTGATGAGGATAGGACTCTGACTTGGATGAACAATGGCAAGTTGATTTTTGTCAAGTGGAAGGCTTTCATGGAGTTACTTGGAGCGGAAGATCACGGGCTTGAGACTCCTGTTGGCTTTCGGCCTCACCGCAACACAACCTCCACTCACAAGCAAGCCCTCTGGCCCTACTGCACTCTATCGATCAACTCTGACACTAAGAAGGAAACATATGAGCTTCCTGCCTTTCTGGACATTCTTCACCATGTCTTCTGTGAGACTCTCTTCCCTCATATCGGGAATCTGGATATGGTTCACTCCTATCTCATGGAAATGCTTCTCTTCTGCCAGCATGAGAAGGAAGCAAACACTGGCGAGTCCCTGGACATTTCTCATGTTATGTGGTCTGAGCTCTTATCTGCTATCTCTGAGCGCAAGTGCCCGATCTATGGACCGTTCATCATGTTGCTCATTGAGAAGGCATGGGATCAGGTCTATCCCAAGGTTATGCTAGAGACTGGAGAGTTGGTGTCTCATGAGATCAAGCGTCTGAGGAAGAAGGACAACTGGGGCACCCAGGTCCCTAAATCTGGGGGTACATCTTCTACTGCTGCCATGGAGACCAAGGAGGAGGCTGAGGTTGATGATGACGATGACTAGGAGCCTTCTAGGACAGAGCCCTCTTGGGCAAAGAAGCTCAAGCTCAAGATGAAGAAGCTTTTCTGCATGGAGTCTCATGGTCAGTACATGACTCATGTGGCTGAGAAGAGGCCAGGGGGCGTCCAAAGGAGCTCATGCGTCAGTTGGGTGCCACCGTAAACAGTGGATCTGAGGACCAGCTAACTGAGGAGGAGGAGTGGATTCAGCAGCATTGCACATGGACAGATTCAGACGCCGAGCAGTTTCCGACTGACGACGGCGGTGCAGACGATCCCGCTGGGATATGATGTTCGAGTCCCTCGCTTGCTATCACCTGGAGCCGTAGCAACACTCCTTCCCTTTTTGGTGTCTCGATGCCAAAGGGGGAGAGAGTTTAGGGATTTGTGTTGTTGTCTGTTTTGCGAGTGTGGCTTTGTGGTGTCGTTGTGTTTTCTCGCTGTTTGCTTTGTTTGGTTTTGTGCCAGTGAGACCTAAGTTCCGGACATATGGTGTGAGACATATGCTACCTTATCTTTATATTATCATTATCTATGTCTATCTGGTCCTTCGGTATCTTATGAGTTGCATGCTTATCCTGTTATATACTCTGCTCTCATATATCCTACTTAGGGTGTTGGTCTCTAAAATGCAGGGGGAGCGTTGATCCTAGTATGTGTGCCGTGCAGTCCAAAGCACTTATCTAGATAGCACACATCTAGGGGGAGCCCGTCTATATTTTAGAGTTGTGGGGTTTGCGCTTCTCCTATGTCTTTTCCCGTTTGTGCAAATCCCGTGTTGTCATCAATCCACCAAAAAGGGGGATATTGTAAGGGCATATTTATCCCTAAGGTGTTTTGGTGATTGATGACAATGGTTTTGCGGACTAATCGTGTGCGTTGAGCTTTTCAGAGATTCATCCTTTGGCACGAGACGATTCCCTCCCCTCGATGTGTTATTCAAGATGGTGCAACTCTTTCGTTTCTATGTTGGTGGACTAGTTTCATAGGAGTCATCGTACTATCAAGACGGGATCCACTTTGGTAAGGCTAGGGTGGAATCAACATGTACACATCCTTATCGCACCCGCTGAACCTTCCCGCTTCAACAGAGTACTCTTTCCCCTCTCTGTTTGCTTTGTCTGGTCCCAGTGGTAGTACCGCCCAAGCGCAACAAGCGGTAGTACCGCTCCTCAACGGTAGTACCGCTTGGAGCCTTCCACCGTAGTACTGCTGCGGCTCCGTGCTCCTACCGCCTCGACTCGAGGGCCCCTTTTCTCGTGTTGGTTTTGCAGCACTAGCTGCGGCAGTAGAGGCGGTAGTACCGCTCCCAAGTGGTAGTACCGCTCTTACCACCGCGGTAGTACCGCTCAGGGTCCAGGACCCCGCTCCTTTCCTTTGCACGGCAGTACCGCTAGGTGGGACGGTAGTACCGCTGGCTCAGCAGTAGTACCGCCCACCCCAATGGTAGTACCGCTCTCTACGAGGCTGCTTGGGGCGTAACGGTTGGATTATTCCCCCCACTATATAAGGGGGTCTTCTTCCCCAAAGTTGACCTACCTCTTCCCCCAAAAGCTCCATTGTTGCTCCAAGCTCCATTTTCGTCCGATCTCTCTCCCTAGGCAATCAAACTTGTTGATTTGCTTGGGATAGGTTGAGAAGGCCCCGATCTACACTTCCACCAAGAGAAATTTGATTCCCCCCACTAATCCCTAGCGGATCTTGTTACTCTTGGGTGTTTGAGCACCCTAGACGGTTGAGGTCACCGTGGAGCCATAGTCCATTGTGGTGAAGCTTCGTGGTGTCGTTGGGATCCTCCAATTAAGTTGTGGAGCTAGCCCCAACCTTGTTTGTAAAGGTTCGATCGCTGCCTTCAAGTGCACCAATAGTGGAATCACTGCATCTCGCAATGTGTGAGGGCGTGAGGAGAATACGGTGGCCCTAGTGGCTTCTTCGGGAGCATTGTGCCTCCACACCGCTCTAACGGAGACGTACTTCCCTTCAAAAGGAAGGAACTTCGGTAACACATCCTTGTCTCCATCAGCTCAACTCTTGGTTATCTCGTGCCTTTACTTGCGCAAGCTTATTTGTGTTGTATCCTTTGCTTGCTTGTGTACTTATTGTTGTTGCATCATATAGGTTGCTCACCTAGTTGCATATTTAGACAACCTACTTTGATGCAAAGTTTAATTTGGTAAAGAAAAGCTAAAAATTGTTAGTTGCCTATTC